>NW_010966752.1:57603-65818 GCF_000463585.1 Tarenaya hassleriana
ATATTACTCCCCAGAGAAGACCCGAGCTGCACGTTCGTAAAGATCACAAACAAACTGTATTCGAGATAGGTAGTTATAGTGTCTTGCTAGAGACCGCCCATGACTTGTATATCCGGAATAGAGATTTCGGGTTATACTGCTATATCAATGAGCCTACAGGGTCACACACGCAGGGAAGGACAAATGCACGAAAGAAAACGACGGAAAACTGAGTCGGAAGGGTCCAGACCCGACGGTCCGGACGCATGGTCCGTCCGTTCTGAGGAGTGGAAGAGACGGTCCACGACAACACGCAGACCGTCCGTTCTATCACATAGAACGGACGGTCCGCACTAAACGTAGACCGTCCGTTCTGCCTTACTAGAACGGACGGTCCACGTGAAATTCCGGACCGTCCGTTCCAGGTTCCAGTTTTCCGAAAATTAAACCGAAATTAGGGTTAAATCACTTTATAAGAAGGAGATTAAAACCCTAATTCATATGAGACTTTTGGGTGCCGACTTTCAGAGAATTCTAAGAGCTTTTGGTGAGATCCAAAGAGTTCAAGGAATTTCAAGTCTTGTTTTCTCAAAGCACAAAACCGAATAGCTGATTCGAGTCCTAGCAGACAAGTTCCAATCGTTGGAATCCATCCCGAGGTGTGGATACGTGTAGAGGGCGAGGTATTCTTCCTGCCTTTTGTGATCAGACGAGTTCTTCGATTGATACAGGCCCCAGATCGATTGAGGTAAGCGTTCTAACGTTTCTACGATTCATAGAAGCATGGTTCTAGGGTTTATTAAATTTTTGTTTTATATCCGCTGCGCAAACCCTAGAATCGATCTCTTAGGAATAGGATTCGCTCTAGAGATCCCAGGAAACCCAACACTATTATGCCTAAGATATGAGAAAAACCGAAGTGTGTGACATTAGAAAACCAAACAAAAGCCCGTGTGATCAAATCTCCCCAGACTTGAGGTTTGATCGTCCTCGAGTAAATGTGCAGCTATAAAACTATCCAGGGGTGATGAAATATAGTCAGAGAACAAATGGGGTTTCGAGTGGATTGGTTGTATGGGTTAGAGTTGCTGCGAATGAAATCGGGTTTGGTATACTCTATCTTCTCCAACATTTATGCGAAAACCTATCAATGGGATTTCCATTGCTTCCTGCGATCTAAAATGGAGTATATCCTACTTGCCGAGCATGTCTCCTAAACACATCCCAATTGAGGTCTCTAAAAGTTACTTGGCTCATACTTTCACTATTTTCTTCGCCCTATCTCTTTCCTTTTTATTCTTGTCTTTGTATTCTTTTTTTCTTTTTCTTTCTTTCCCTTTCTCATGCAATCCTGGGTTTCTAGGACGTTGGAATTTGACAAACGTCACTCTCTTTTTTTTCTTTTCTTGTTGTGTTCTTGTCCCATAACTTAGACCCGAGCCTTCGTTTCCGATGCACTCATGTCCCCGAATGATTTTCATTAACGAGATGATGACAGAGGAGTATTGGGATGCATCATATTTTCTAGGGCTTGTTGCTTCCTGTAGGCTTCCTAACTTAGAGGTCAAATGGTGGTTTTTTGGGAGACGTTTCGTGCTTGGTTCGTAACCTCTACTCCATCTAGACTTTGGAAGACAAAATCATCCCACGTGACATTCATTCGCTCTAGGGTTGGATCAGCTATTTCTACCTCACTCGACAATCCATTCAACTCTTTAGATAAATCTAAACTTAGCTCCTAAAACCTTTCCAAGCCAATCCTTACTCTATATCCCCCACATCGTTATCCGGCCAAATCTTCGAGAGAAAAAATCTTATGCAAGTGTATGCATGCATTCCTAGGCCTATATGCACATGTGCAACCTATTAGTGGCGATCCATGCAAGTATGTACAGAATGCAAGACTTTTTTTTTTTGAAAGAATATGGAATGCATGATTGTAAGTGCAAATGATATATGATGTGTAGAGTTCATGGGTATGATGTACGTTAGTGCCACTTCCCCCCCCCCCCCCCCACCCGTCCACGGTGTTGAATCTCGTCTAGTGGAGAGATTTCAAAGAGAAATAAGGAATGGATGGAATGAAAGGGTTGGTTGTGTTACCTTTTTCGATGGGTGGAGTTGCATTCCAATTTCTCTCTTGTGAATATCGTAAGCCCATGAAGCTTATACAATGTGAGGGAACTACAATGCCATGCGATGTTAGCTAAAATGAATGCAAAGGAGTGAGAGTTAAGATAGAGGACCGAGCGGGCCTTTAGCAGGACCCGTTTCCTCTGAGTTTTCCGGGACTTCTCGATTATGCTCCTTTTCCGTGCCTCGTGCGTGAATGTCCTCGTTCGATCATCCTGCAAGGAAAAAGGAGAAAAGAGTCCTACCCATGACCTTCTAACGTCCTATTATGCCTAAGATATGAGAAAAACCGAAGTGTGTGGCGTTAGAAAACCAAACAAAAGCCCGTGTAATCAAGGAGTTGCGTAACAGGAGGATTATAAAGGCGTGTATCAGGTACGAAACGAATCATGTGTTGGATTGTAGATAGTCAAGACGGGATTTGTACCTCTCGTAAAAGAGAGAGATATCGTTGGACCCCTCGTGTGAGCGAGACTATAGAAATGTGTGGCCGCACTATAGACGAACGTCGTCTATTTTAGACAGTCGAACTCAGTGAACGAGAAAACAGTCGAATTAGATAAGGTGGCTTGTCCATGCCCTATGTTCGACATATGATATCGCGATACAAAAGGATTATCAGCCGGAATCATCACTGGCGTTCGTAAGATCACGAACAAACTCTATTCGAGATAGGTAGTTATAGTGTCTTTCTAGAGACCGCCTATGACTTGTATATCCGAAATAGAGATTTCGAGTTATACTGCTATATCGAATGAGCCTACAGGATCACACACGCAGGGAAGGACAATACGCATGAGAAAACGATGAAAAACCGAGAACGGAAGGGTCTGGAACGGACGGACCGGACAGTCTACCAGGTCCAGACCCGACGGTCCAGAACGCAGTCCGTCTGTTCTAGAAGGTCTGGAACAGACGGTCCGTTGAAGCAGACCGTCCGTTCTGGCTTGCTAGAACGGACGGTCCACGTGCATTCCTAGACCGTTCGTTCTGGGTTTCGGGTTTTTTGAAAATTAGACCGAATTAGGGTTAAATCATCTTAGAAGAAGGAGATTAAAATCCTAATAGAATAAGAGACTTTTTGAGCCATCTGGTACAAAACTTTGAGAGCTTTTGGGTGAGATCCAAAGAGTTCTAAGAGTTCCAAGTCTCGTTTTCTCGAAGCGCGAAACTGAATAGTTGATTCGGGTCCTAGCAGACAAGTTCCAACCGTTGGAATCCATCCCGAGATGTGGATACGTGTAGAGGGTGAGGTATTCTTCCTCCCTTTCGTGATCAGACGAGTTCTTCAATTGATACAGGCCCCGGATCGATTGAGGTAAGCGTTCTGACGTTTCTACGATTCATAGAAGTAAGGTTCTAGGGTTTCTTTCAAATTTTTGTTTTATATCCGTTGCGCAAACCCTAGAATCGATCTCTTCGGAATAGGATTCGCTCTAGAGATCCCAAGAATTCCATCAGTGGTATCAGAGTCTGGTTGCTCTATTTTGATTTCATAGAACCCGATCACGCACGTTTTAGGATTTGAATGGTTTGAGTCCATGTTTGCTTAGATTTCTATGCATGATTGATGATTGAATCTAGTGTAGATTGCATGTTTCATGTTGCATAGAGTGCAGGAGTTCGAATTTTGGGTGTATAGAAGAATTCGGATCAGTTTCGGATCTGATCAAAGCCGATAACACTGGAGAACGTGAACTGATCACATAGACGAATCCTAGACCGTCTGTTCTGGGTAAGCCAGACCGGACGGCCCGGGGGTGGTGGACTGCACAGATCAGAATGGATGGTCCGCATTGGACCGTCCGTTCCGTCTGCTGCGGACCGTCCGTTCCGGCTGGTCGAGACCGACCATTCTGCCAAACCTGGAACGTCTGTTCTGCATCCAGAACGGACGGTCCGAGGTCCAGATTTCGAAATTTGTCATTTTCTAGGTCCGATTACGCAATCATTGCTTAATTTGATCAACTGTAACTCAAATAGACATGATTCATTCTTATGGATGGTCCATAGTGAATGAATGCATGTAACTTGATCAAGATATAGGATATGCTTGATTGAGTGGGAGCTTCGGGATTGAGATTACATAATCGAATGGATGGTCTATTCAAATTATGTACAATCGTTGCACAAGAAACCGGTTAGATCTAGGAGCTCTATGAGTAAAGCACTTGTCAATGCCTCGATCGTACGTGTCATGGGCCATGGCAAAGCTGGGTGTGCCGTGCTATCTTGGTGAGACAAGATGGAGAAATGGTGGTTCTCATAGCTTGAAAGTAGATGCTTGATCTAGGTCTGGTTTCGAAAATCCCTTATTTATGTAATGCTAAGCGTGTACCTCCCATTACTAGAGCGCCTGTCAAGGCATCGATCATCCGTAACACGGGTCATGCCAAAGCTGAGCGTGTCGGATTATCTTTGTGAGGCAGGGTGGGAAATCGTAGTTCCCACATCTTGAACATGGTTTACCTTAGGTTAAGTTGTCAGGTTTGACTTGAGACTTAATGGTACAGATGAGACGAGTATGCAATGATATTCGATATCATAGTCTCATAAAAGGATCTAGGAGTCATATTGGACATGACACAACTCGAAGGTTTTATCGACCCAAGGAACCCGAGGATGGTTTGCAAGCTTCAGAGGTCCATTTATGGACTGAAACTGGTTTCGAGGAGCTGGAACCTTCGTTTTGATGAGACAATCAAAAGGTTTGGTTTCTCACAAAACGAAGACGAGCCATGCGTTTACAAGAAGGCTAGTGGGAGCACAATTGTATTTCTAGTGCTGTACGTGGATGACATTCTCCTTATAGGGAATGACGTTCCTACCTTGCAAAACGTTAAGTCTTGGCTAGGAACGCATTTTTCTATGAAGGACCTAGGAGACGGCCTATATTTTAGGCATAAAGATCTATAAAGATAGATCGAGGCGGCTTCTAGGATTGAGTCACAGTACTTACATCGATAAGGTCTTGAAATGGTTCAAGATGCAAGATTACAAGAAAGGAACCTTACCGATGAGCAGTGGCACAGTTCTCTACAAGAGTCAGTGTCTGACGACACCTGATGAGCGAGAACGCATGGACCGGATCCCATATGCTTCGGCAATTGGATCGATCATGTATGCCATGCTTTGTACTCGACTGGATGTATCCTATGCGTTGAGTATTACGAGTAGATACCAGTCAGATTCAGGTGAGTCACACTGGATCGCCATCAAGAACATCCTGAAGTAATTGAGAAGGACTAAGGATGTGTTCTTTGTATACGGTGGGTCGGAAGACGAGCTCGCTGTAAGAGGTTACACCGATGCTAGTTTCCAGTCGGACCCGGATGACTACAGATCGCAGTCTGGCTATGTTTTCTGCTTGAACGGAGGCGTTGTTAGCTGGAAGAGTTCCAAGCAGGCGACCGTTGCAGATTCTACTACAGAAGCTGAGTATATTGCAGCGTCAGACGCAGCAAAGGAAGCTGTTTGGATCAGGAAGTTTGTTGGCGACTTGGGTGTTATTCCTAGTGCTGATAGCCCCATTGCTCTGTATTGTGACAACAATGGAGCGATTGCGCAAGCGAAAGAACCCATATCCCATCAACGATCCAAACACATGCTCAGACAATTTCACCTTATCAGGGAGATCATAGACAGAGGAGACGTGCACATTTGCAGAGTGTCGACAGATGACAACATTGCCGATCCGTTGACGAAGTCTCTCCCTTCGTCGAAGCATGAGGGTCATGTTAGGGATATGGGCATTAGATGTTTAGCAGTCCATGATTAGAGCAAGTGGGAGATTGTTGGTTTAGTGCTCTATGATGTACTTTCGCGAGCTTTCTTTGGATACATTTGATGTATTGATACTTTCTATAGTTTTATGAAAGTGTTTGATTCGGTACATGTTGTGCATACTAGATATGTTGTGAAATCCATGTATTGATATGAACAATACTAAACTCCCTAGTCATGTATCATTGTGGGAATAATGATATACTAAGTCTATTATGATGTGTGATTAATGATCATATAGATGATCATAGGTATTGGATACGATCACAGTCATAGGTATTCGTTGGAGAACGGAATACTGGATTGACCCACATGTGATTATCACATGTACTAGCGTCATGACTTGAATCTCATATGGCGGTTCCATGATTGGATCTTTAGACCTGAGATATCTACGGAATCCAACATGAGGAGTGATAACTCCTATTCTTCTCTATATTTTGATGAGAGTTTGTCTAGGTTTTATAGGATAATCACATGCATTCATAGGCATTCTAGGCGTGTTAGGATACAAAACCCGGTTGTGCTCTAGTTTTGCAGAGTTACAGGTTTCGAAGATGATTGGACTCGAAAAGGAGCCATTTGGAGCGTTAAAGGAGAAGTCCGGATGAGATACTCACGTTGCGACATCAATAACTCTCTCTACAGAGGTCCAAATCGTGCGAGACTTGTACCATTCGAAAGAGCACTTCAAGAGCTTCGCGTAGACACCAAAATCGCGTATCCGACACCGGAGCAGAAAATTACGAGCGAAATCGTGAAGACCAGAAAACTGCCAGCGCAGGGCCGGATCCAACTGGATCCGGTCCGGATCAAGGACGCAGAATTCGACCCCAGGAATCTGGATCCGGTCCGGATCCACCTGGAATCGGTCCGGATCCAATCTAAAACCCTGTTTCACGATTTTCAACATCTGAATGGGAATAGGACTCTTGGGAGCCGCCCTAGGGTTATAAAAAAGCCCTAGCCACGTCCTTGAACAGAGGAGAGCCTTAGAGAACACTTAGATACAGACTTTTGGAGAGCTTTTGGTGAAGAGAAGAATAGAAGTTCACGGGATTTCGGGAAGAAGAAGGAAGATTCGATCGTGGAGACTACTCATCTACATGAGCTTTTCTCTCCTTTCTTTTATCTCTTTTTCTCTGTTCTTTCTATTGTTTTCCATGGACCTTGAGTAGATCCACGGCTGTGGGTTAGGGATTCATTTGTGTTTTGGGTATTTTTCAACCCTAACTTGGTTGCGATTTGGATTTGTTTCGGTTTTATCGATTTGTGCTTTATTCGATTGGTGTTTGCTGACCCCTTGGCCAATTATTACAGATTCTGAACTACATAGGAATATGGGTTTGGTTTCGGATTGAGATCGGTAGAATAGATCGTATTATTCGCATAGGAATATGGTTTGATCGATCTAGGGTTGATGATAGTGTTCTTCATGCATCTAGTTTGATAAATCACATAGGGATATGGATTTAGAGAACTTTAGATAGTGAGTTATATGCCGGGAGGTGATTTCTCTATTTTTGTTGCTTGACGATTCCCGAATACAGATTCAATATCGTGATTCTCGCATGCTTAGCATATACCCATACACGCGAATACGGTCCCGACACCCACGGTCATCTTAGATTGCTAGTTTACACATTCTTATTGCTTTGCTTCCTTATTTTCTATTCTTTCCATATACTTCCACCATCACTTTCACTTATACTTGCTTGATTTAGTCTCGATTAGGATTTAGATTTAGCTACCGGTCCTTGCGTTCGACCCCGTGTTACGACGATCCGTATCCTTGCGGTGAGTTGTGAATCGGGTAATAGATTTTAGACTCGATCACACGTATCAAGCACATCAACGCCATTGAGCTAAGGAGCGGAAAGAACTTGCCTGAGACGATCCCTACCACTGCTGTAGAGGAAGGGACGACATCCGAGACACCTAAGGTGCATGTAGAGGAAGCCGAACCACCTTATGTAGCTCCTCCACCTTATGTACCACCCGTTCCTTTCCCTTCTCGGTTGAAGAAGCATGTTGAGGATACACAGTTCTCGAGATTTGCTGATATGCTTCAGAAGCTAGAGGTTACTATACCGTTCTATGAGGCTATGCTGCAGATACCCTCGTATTCAAAGTTTCTGAAAGACATCTTGACCAAGAAGAGGGTAATTGGGAAAGAGACAGTAGCGTTGAGCACAGAGGTGAGCGCTGCGATTCTACAGCATGAGTTGCCACGGAAGAGATCGGATCCAGGTAGTTTCTCGATTCCTTGCAAAATCGGGAACATTGAGATTGACCGTGCATTGTGCGATCTGGGTGCCAG
>NW_010966752.1:85106-87677 GCF_000463585.1 Tarenaya hassleriana
ACATCAGAAGAAGAATCGGTTGAGGACGTCAACTACATAGGAAGGAATCAATACCAGAATCCTTCACACCTCTACAACCCGAACGCGCCTAGGAACCATCCTGGTTTCTCCTATGGGAACCCGAGCGGAGCATTGAATGCGCAGCAGCAGGGCATTTCCAGAATCCCTCAGAACCCCCCGGGCTTCACTCAGTCACGTTTTCAAGGGCAGAATCAGGAATATGCACAACATAATCCAGGATACGGACAGCAGAATCAGGGTTATCGAGCTCCTCCACCGGGAAAGAATGAAGAAGCAGACCTCAAGACGATGCTTGCCCAGCTAATGCTCGATCAGAAGACATCATTTACTGAGCTAAAGACCGAGTTACAGAGCATAAAAGTCAGGCAAGACACTTTTGAGAGGAGATTAGATGGAGTTGAGGCTCATCTGAAGCATGTGGACATGCAGATTGCAGAGCTTGCATCACAACCCTCTAGACAACAGGGCATATTTCCTGGAAAGGCCGAACCGAATCCACGAGAGCATGTCAATGCTATTCAGCTTATAAGTGGAGAGAACCTGCATGTAGAGGAGACACGTAAGGTGCATATAGAGGAAGCCGAACCGCCTTATGTAGCTCCTCCACCTTATGTACCACCCATTCCTTTCCCTTCTCGATTGAAGAAGCATACTGAGGATACACAGCTATCTAGATTTATTGATATGCTTCGGAAGTTGGAGGTTAATGTGCCTTTCTATGAGACGATACTCCAGATCCCTTCTTATGCAAAATTTTTGAAAGATATCTTGACTAAGAAGAGGGTGATTGGGAAGGAGACAGTATCCTTGAGCACAAAGGTGAGCGCAGCGATTCTACGGCATGAGTTGCCACAGAAGAGATCGGATCCAGGTAGTTTCTCGATTCCTTGCAAAATCGGGAACATTGAGATTGACCGCGCATTGTGCGATCTGGGTGCCAGTGTGAGCTTGCTTCCATTGTCTATCTATAAAAAGCTCAACATTGGAGATCTTAAGCCGACGAGGATGGCACTACAGCTTGCGGATAGTGTTGGGTTTCAGGCTACGGATTCCTAGCATGCGATCATATCGATATAGGGTTTGGTTTACTAGGTTTCATGCAGCGGAAGGATAATCTAAACCTAGTCAAACGTCACACGCAACCAAAATCATCCGTAAAACCCCGACAGATCGTGTATATCACCGTAGGAATCGAATACTTACCTCTTTCTTGAAGATCTGAAAGTAGCAATCGATCCAGGGCCTATTTTAATCACCAAGAGCTGAAAAGTACAGCTCCTCTACACGTATCCACACTGATGGGAAGGATTCCAAACGCTTTTGGAACTGATCTGCTAGGATCTGTGAAGTGAATAGGGTTTCAAAGACTTGGGATCGAATCCCTAGAACTAGAACCTCAAAAGAAACGATTTTCTTGTGTTCTAGATCTGTCTTAGGGTTCTGTAAGTCGAGTTCTCTACATAGGACGGCGTACAACTCCTCCTTATAAGTTAGAAACCCTAATCCCTTTTGGAAAGTGACTTTTTCCGAGTATTGACTCGGTCCGAGTCAGAACGAATCAGCCCAAGCCCATCAACAAGTTTTGACTCGGTCGAGTCAAAACTCTGACTCGGTCGAGTCAAAACTCTGACTCTGTCGAGTCAAAACTCTGACTCTGTCGAGTCAACACTCTGACTCTGTCCAAGTCAACACTTTGACTCTGTCCGAGTCAAAACATCAGCCAAGCCCAAAACACTTTCTGGGCTTCGACTCGCATCGAACTGACTCGGTCTGAGTCAAGTACTGACTCGGTCCGAGTCAGAAGGCTGAAAACATCCTGACACTCTGATTTGATCCGAAAACCGGTTTTCGACCAAATCCAAGTCTTCCTTTCCGAAACTTCACATATAAGTCCATCCCTAATGGTGTGTGACCCTGTAGGCCCATTCGCAGTGGCAGCAGCCTCGAGAACCATTCCCGATCTACAAGTCATGGTTAGCCTCTAGCAAGACGCCATGACCACCCACGTTGAATTGAGTCAGAGGTGATCTAACCAAGGCAATAACAGCTCGAGTTCTGATCCTTTGTCTCACGATATCATAAGTTGAACAAGGGCATGGTGTGAGCCACCCTTCAAGTTCAACCGCTTTCTCGTCTTGGCAAATCGACTAATAAAATAGATGCAACTTCATCTATAGCGTGGCCACGCATTTTCATAGTCCGACTTCCACGAGAGGGCCCAGCGATATCTCTCCTATTGAGGAGGTGATAAGTCCCATATTGCATGTCTATTATCTCCATATGATTCGTGAACGTATCTGATCAACGCCGTTATAATCATCCGGTTAAAGACGACGTTTGACGCAGTCAAGACACGCCACTCCTCACATCAGATACTCTAGACATCTCAGGTCTGAGGATCCAAGAACAAACCGCTTTATGAGATTCAAGTCATGACTCTGTCCATGTGACAATCTCATGCGGGTCAACCAGTCACTCGTTCACAACGAGTACCCATGATTGTGATATGCATCCAATGCATCAATCACACCTCATACTAGTCTTAATTCA
>NW_010966753.1:0-212 GCF_000463585.1 Tarenaya hassleriana
AAAGCACTTGTCAAGGCCTCGATCGTACGTGTCATGGGCCATGCCAAAGCTGGGTGTGCCGTATTATCTTGGTGAGGCAAGATGGAGTAATGGTGGTTCTCATAGCTTGAAAGTAGATGCTTGATCTAGATGTGGTTTCGAAAATCCCTTATTTGTGTAATGCTAAGTGTATACCTCCCATTACTAGAGCGCCTGTCAAGGCATCGATCGTC
>NW_010966754.1:0-786 GCF_000463585.1 Tarenaya hassleriana
CGTGTTTCGAGATCAATAACTTTCTCTACAGAAGTCCAAATCATTCGAGACTTGCACCATTGGAAAGCCATTTCAAGAGCTTCGCGTAGACACTAAAATCACACAAATCCGACATTGGAGCTGAAAGTTATGAGCAAAATCGCGAAGCCTGAGAAATCTGCCAGTGATTGAAACCGGTTCCATTTGGAACCGGCCGGTTCAAGAGGTCCGAGTTCACTTATTTTGGGCCGGTTCAAGTGTCCAGAAGGCCCAGAAACAGAAGGTGGAACCGGACCCGACGGGGAAAAACCCTAATTCGCGATTTTTAGAGTCCTGGAGGGAAGAGGACTCTTGGGAGCCACCCTAGGGTTATAAAAAATGTCTAGCCACGTCTTAGAAGAGGAGAGAACCTTAGAGAACTCTTAGATACAGATTTTTGGAGAGCTTTTGGTGAGAGAAGAAAAGAAGTTCACGGGATTTCGGGAAGAAGAAGGAAGATTCGACCGTGGAGACTACACATCTGCATGAGACTTTCTTTCCTCTCTTTTATCTCTTTCTTTATGAGCTTTTTATTGTTTTTCATGAACCGTGGGTAGATCCACGACTATGGGTTAGGGATTCGTATATGTTTTGGGTATGTTTGAACCCTAACTTGGATTTCGGTTTTGATTTGTTTCGGTTCTATTGATTTGCGCTTTTATTGGATTGATGTTTGCTAACCCCTTGGTCAATTATCTTAGATGCTGAACTACATAGAGATATGAGTTGGTTTCGGATCAAAATCAATAGGATAGATCGTATTATTCA
>NW_010966755.1:0-785 GCF_000463585.1 Tarenaya hassleriana
AAAAACATTGTATGTATGTATGCACTGTGAGGTTCATAATCGAATAAATTCATCGAATCCATTAAATAAAAGTAGATTAAATTCATTTATTTAAAATTTATAGAGAGAAAAAGTACTCGTTGATTTCATAATCGAATAAAAAATCTACTTACAATTTTACCCTTGTAAATAATGATTTGGTAGCGCCATGCATTGTTTTTTTTGTACTTTGGATCGGTCTTTTTTTTAATAGTTAAATTAAATTCGGATGTTGACTTTGGAAAAGTGGGGTAAAATTTTTTCCAATAAATTAAAAGTATTTTTAATAAATATATTTTCATAAAACAAGATGGATTTATTTTTTAAAATTTAAATAAAAATAAAAATAATCTAATTAAAAATAAACATGTGTCCTAAATATCGACAATATTTCAAAAAGAAAATCATTGATATTGACAATGAAACTATTTAATTATTTTGTTGTGTGTAGTCGATGGATTTTGTACCATCCATTTAGCATAGAAATAATTTACAGTTGTCTATAGATAAAAATTGATTGATCATTTTATTTGATTTCTAACATCCATTTAACAAACATTTAAAAAAATATTTAACTTTTTAATATAATTTGGAGTTGAGATTAAAAAAGTTACTAACATTCCAATAAACATGTTTTTAATACAAAGTTTTCGATATAAATTAACTATGAAATAAGATGCTTCAAAGATTAATTAACATCCTTTATAAAAAAAAGATTAATTAACATTGAAACCAAGTAGTTTACCCTTACAAATAATATTTTGATA
>NW_010966756.1:0-222 GCF_000463585.1 Tarenaya hassleriana
ATCAGATCACATACCGGACGATGGATATTAATTTGGATTGATTTAAGATCATCGGATTATTCGTCGAGAGATGGATGCCGATTTTTATCGATATGTAGGGACTACATCAATGTGTTGTCTAAATATGCTCATAACTTTTAGCGCATGTATTAGATCAGCGCGACCATGATGTCTATTAGTAGTTATTAAAAAATCTTTCTAATGACATATAGAAAGAATTAT
>NW_010966757.1:0-271 GCF_000463585.1 Tarenaya hassleriana
TCACCCGTGTCCCTCCATCTGATCTGCAGCGTTGGTTTGGAGCTTTTGCGGTAAGAATTTTGGCACTTAGTTCAATTTTATATGCATACAAAATTATAAATTTATTTTTTTTTATAGCAAGCTTATTATTGGGACAAGTCTGTTCATGACCGAGTCTACGCCGTTTGGAGGCTCGGCGTCCGAGATCGCCTCAAGGACAACATTTATCGGGTAAAGAGCAGACGCGTACGACCTGCATGGATGTCGACGGCGGTCTACGATCAGCTAGTTG
>NW_010966757.1:281-528 GCF_000463585.1 Tarenaya hassleriana
CGCACCCCCGACCCACACTGCAGGACGGAGATCATTTGCTCGAGTCGCCCATGAGATAGTAAGTAAATAAGTATTTATTTTAAAATTTTGTTAAATTTTTTTAATTAAATTTTTTGGGTGCAGATGCAGAAGGAAGGTGAAGAACCTTCTGCGTTGCGATTGCTGCAGGAGACTCACCGTCGAGCTGACGGTACTTATATCAGCGATCGGGTTCAGGAAATCGAGGATGCGATTCAGGCAAAGATCA
>NW_010966757.1:8501-8798 GCF_000463585.1 Tarenaya hassleriana
AGTGAAACAGGTTGAACTTTTTCAACTTGTTCACTCGGCTCAGCATCTACTTTCTGCTCTCGAACTTCCTCAAGTTCGATCCTACTCCCACTGACTCTTTTGGAGATGAACTCTCGCTCCATAAAAGTCGCATTCCTGGCAATGAACACCTTGTTTCTGTCGGAATGTAGAAGTAGTAACCCTTAGTTTCCTTAGGGTAGCCTACAAATAAACACTTATCAGATTTGGAGGATAACTTATCAGTCATCTGACGCTTCACATAAGCGTCGCAACCCCAAATTCTGACAAACGACAACG
>NW_010966757.1:9104-13444 GCF_000463585.1 Tarenaya hassleriana
GCTGGTTCTATACTTCGTTTCTGAAAGCCTTGAACATTTCAAGTGTTTCAGACTTATGTCTCATCAAATAGACATAACCGTATCGACTGAAATCATCAGTGAACGTAACGAAATACAGATAACCTCCTCTAGCTGGACAGCTCATTGGTCTGCATACATCACTATGTATCAGATCCAATAACTATGTTGCTCTCTGTCCTTTCCCTTTGAAAGGATGCTTTGTCATCTTGCCCATCAAACAAGACTCGCAAGTTCAAGAGACTCAAAGTCAAATGAATCCAGAAGACATTCAGAATGAAGCTTTTGAATGCGCTTCTCGTTTATATGGCCTAGACGACAATGCCAGAGGAAGGTCGGGTTTAAGTCGTTCGGCTTAAACCGTTTAGTACTCACGCTATAGATGGGTTTAAGTTTGATCCTACTCCCACTGACTCTTTTGGAGACGAACTCTCGTTCCATAAAAGTCGCATTCCTGGCAATGAACACCTTGTTCTCTGCCGGAATGTAGAAGTAGTAACCCTTAGTTTCCTTAGGGTAGCCTAAAAATAAACACTTATCAGATTTGGATCCGACGCGTAGATCCGCTTCTCCCTTATCTAGCATCCTACTTCTTCTTAGTCCCTGTACATTTCCACAAATGTGTGAGGCACTTCCGGTATCCAATACCCACGAAGATATAGTACAGATGTTAGCTTCTATAACATGAATACCTGAGGCAGAAGCTTCTCCAAGCTTCTTATCCTTCAGATCCTCCAAGTAAAGGTGACAATTACGCTTCCAGTGTCCAGACACTCTGCAGTAATGACAGTCACCCTTATCGGGCTTAGGCTTGGGCGTAGAGGCAACTTTTGCCTTTTTCACCGCCTTCTTTTTTGCTTTACCCCGCCGCTTCTTGCTGGAGCTTTTCTCAACAGCAAGCACAGTCTTGGGCACCACTATATCCTGCTCGGCCGATTTCAGCATCCCATGCAGTTCGGCTAAGCTCTTAGCCATCCCGTGCATATGGTACTGCATCATAAACTGGTTATAGTCCTCGGGTAATGACATCAGGATCAAGTCTGTAACCAAGTCACCATCGAGGTTCACTCCCATACGTTCAAGTTCTTCAACATGAGCTCTCATGTTGAGGACGTGGGTGTTGACAGAACTGCCTCTCGGCATATCCGTCTTCACTAGAGCTTTTAGCGTCTTGTACTTTTCAGTACGCGCTAGCTCCTCAAACATGGTCTTGAGCTGATTGATCATATCAAACATGCTCTTCCCCTCAAACTGCCTCTGCAGATTCGGGGCCATGCTTCCCAACATGAGACAGGAGATCTCATTGTCGTCAGTCTGATGCTTCTGCCAAGCATCCTTGACGGCTCTCGTGGCGTTGGCCGCAGGCTCTGGTGGTAGAGCCCCTTCTTGGACGTAAGACTTCTTATCGTGCTTGAGAACAATTCTCAAGTTCCGATACCAGTCTAAGAAGTTCGTCCCAGTCAATTTATCCTTCTCAAGGATAGATCGCATCGTCAAACTCGGTACGCTACCGGTTGACGCCATGTCCTACAAAAGAGACAAAAACATAACGAACAAAACAAATGCAGATTCTATTAATGATCTACTACCAGCTAGTCCATCATCAATCAGTGTCTACATACCTATGATCTACTACCAGCTAGTCCATCATCAAACAATGACAACACAGATGCAAAGATGAGCTATATTCCCATAAAGAAAATTAACCCTACAATAAATTTTCATTATGGGACTAAGATCCGTATTTCACATAATAACAAGTTGTTACACCTATCCTTATGCTATTTAGGTAGACATCTAATGTCAATCATATCTAATATGACTCTTAGATCCTTTATGAGACTATGATATCGAATATCATTGCATACTTGTCTCATCTGTACCATTAAATTTCAAGTCAAAACTTGACAACTTAACCCAAGATAAACCATATTCAAGCTGTAGGAACCACGATTTGCTACCCTGCCTCACAAAGATAATCCGGTACGCTCAGCTTTGGCATGACCCGTGTTACGGATGATCGATGCCTTGACAGGCGCTCTATTAATGGGAGGTACACACTTAGCATTACATAAATAAGGGATTTTCGAAACCACACTTAGATCAAGCATCTACTTTCAAGCTATGAGAACCACCATTTCTCCATCTTGCCTCACCAAGATAATACGGCACACTCAGCTTTGGCATGGCCCATGACACGTACGATCGAGGCCTTGACAAGTGCTTTACTCGTAGAGCTCCTAGATCTAACCGGTTTCTGTGCAACGATTGTTCATAATCCGAATGGACAATCCAATCTATTATGCAATCCCAATCCTGAAGCTCCCACTCAATCAAACATATATAATATCTTGATTAAGTTACATACATTCATTCACTATGGACCATCCATAAGAAAGAATCATGTTATTCTGAATCACAGTTGATCGGTTTTAAGCAACGATTGCTCAAACCAGATCCCGAAACGCAAAATCTAATTTTGGTGAAGCGTCGGATCCTAGACCGTTCGGTCTATGGCCTAGACCGATCGGTCTAGGCAGTTCAGTCTTCGGGTCATACTCGGTCCGTTCGGTCTGGAACGGACTGACTCTTCAGTCCGTTCGGTCCGACTCTCCAGACCGTTCGGACTTGCCCCTTCGGACCTTCTCTCTCGGACTAGTGACTTAGACCGGACGGACTGGCTAAGTAGTCCGTTCGGTCTACACACCTTAGTCCGTTCGGTCCAACATCTTGGTCCGAACGGACTGAGGTCGTTTAGTCCAGGGGAACGACGAACCCTAGACCGTCCAGTCCAGAGGACCAGACCGTTCGGTCTAGGCGGAAAAACGCGATCAGATCACGTTCTTCGTCGTTACGGTCCCGATTCAGATCCAATTTTGACCCCGTTTTCGCCTTTGAACTCAGAACAGAAGCCTCTTGCACACTATGCAACAAAGAACATGAAATCTACCCTAGATCCATAATCAAATCATGCATAGCATCAAAGCAAACACGGATTCAAACAATTCAAATCCTATAACGTGCGTGATCGGGTTCTTACAAAAATCATGCAGAGCAACCAGGCTATGATACCACTGTTGGGTTTTCTTGGGATCTCATGAGCGAATCCTATTCCTAAGAGATCGGTTCTAGGGTTTGCGCAGCGGATGTAAAACAAAAATTTGATAAAACCCTAAAACCTATCATGCATGATCTTGTAGAAACGTTAGAACGCTTACCTCAATCGATCCGGGGCCTGTTTCAATTGATGTGTTCGTCCGATCACTATAGGCAGGAAGAATACCTCGCCCTCTACACGTATCCACACCTCGGGATGGATTCCAACCTTTGGAACTTGTCTGCTAGGACACGAATCTTCTATTCGATGATGTGCTTTGAGAAAGAGAGATTAAGATCACTACTTCAACCCCTTAGACTCTCTAAAAGGGTCTGAAAAGTTCTCTAGGTCGGCCCCTTAGTGTTAGGGTTCTTATTCTCCTCTTCTTCAAGTGATTAACCCTAGATTCGGACTTTAAAATTAAATCTGAACCCCAGACCGAACGGACTGCTTAGTAGTCCGTTCGGTCTGGACACAGTCCGTTCGGACCAGTTTAATAACTGGGTCCGTTCGAACTGATGGGTCAGTCCGTTCGGTCCAACATTTGGTCCATTCGGACTGAGCTCTCTAGTCCGTTCAGTCCAATAACTTGGTCCGTTCGGACTAGATGCTCCGGTCCGTTCGGTCTACTCCTAGACCGAGTCCGTTCGGACCAGTTTAATAACTGGGTCCGTTCGAACTGATGGGTCAGTCCGTTCGGTCCAACATTTGGTCCATTCGGACTGAGCTCTCTAGTCCGTTCAGTCCAATAACTTGGTCCGTTCGGACTAGATGCTCCGGTCCGTTCGGTCTACTCCTAGACCGGACGGTCCGGACCACTTATCCAGATTTCTCGATGTTTTCTCGTGCATTTGTCCTTCCCTGCGTGTGTGATCCTATAGGCTCATTCGATATAGCAGTATAACCCGAAATCTCTATTCCGGATATACAAGTCATAGGCGGTCTCTAGCAAGACACTATGACTACCTATCTCGAATAGAGTCTGTTCGTGATCTTACGAACGTCAATGATGATTCCGGTTGATGATCCTTTTGTATCACGATATCATATGTCGAATATAAGGCATGGACAAGCCACCTTATCTGATTCGACTGCTTTCTCATTTACTGAGTTCGACTGTCTGAAATAGACGAAGCTCGTCTATAGTGCGGCCACACATTTCTACAGTCTCGCTCACACGAGGGGCCCAGCGATATCTCTCTCTTTTACGAGAGGTACAAATCCC
>NW_010966757.1:13482-13706 GCF_000463585.1 Tarenaya hassleriana
CTCCTGTTACGCAGGACGTTTGACGTAATCAAAGCGCGTAACTCCTCATGTTGGATTCCGTAGATATCTCAGGTCTTAGGATCCAATCATGGAACCGTCATATGAGATTCAAGTCATGACGCTAGTCCATGTGACAAGTCAATCCAGTATTCCGTTCTCCAACGAATACCTATGATTGTGATCGTATCCAATACCTATGATCATCTATATGATCATCAATCACA
>NW_010966757.1:14373-15229 GCF_000463585.1 Tarenaya hassleriana
TGTTGTGATCCAAGGTGAACTCAACAGTCTCGTCACCTATCTTCATCGTGAGACGACCAGCACGAACATGAACCACCGCATCGGCCGTGTTCAAGAACGGTCGACCTAGTATAATCGGTATCTTCGAGTCCTCGTCCATGTCTAAAACAACAAAATCAACGGGAACATAATAATCCCCGACTTTCAATGGGACATCCTCTGTTACGCAGGACGTTTGACGTATTCAAAGCACGCAACTCCTCATGTTGGATTCCGTAGATATCTCAGGTCTTAGGATCCAATCATGGAACCGCCATATGAGATTCAAGTCATGACGCTAGTCCATGTGACAATCTCATGCGGGTCAATCCCGTATTCCGTTCTCCAACGAATACCTATGACTGTGATCGTATCCAATACCTATGATCATCTCTATGATCATCAATCACACATCATACTAGTCTTATTATGTCGTTATTCCCATAACGACACAAGACTAGGGAGTTTAGTATCATTCATAATGATATAGAAAGTATCAATACATCGAATGTATCTAAAGAAAGCTCATAAACAGTACATCATAGAGCACTAAACCAACATCATAATGATACATGAATTTCATAACACATCTAGTATGCAAGAACATGTAATGAATCAAATACTCTCATAAAAACATAGAAAGTATATACTCTCATAAACCATAGAAAGTATCAATACATCAAATGTATCTAAATAAAGCTCATAAACAGTACATCATAGAGCACTAAACCAACACATGATACAGTCTCTTTGACCACAGAAAAGGGGTGATCTCTAGATACACCATCGAGGAGAAAGGGAAAGCCATAGCTCACGAGACACCTAAGGTGCATGTAGA
>NW_010966757.1:15257-15974 GCF_000463585.1 Tarenaya hassleriana
GGAAGCCGAACCACCTTATGTAGCTCCTCCACCTTATGTACCACCCGTTCCGTTCCCTTCACGATTGAAGAAGCATAGTGAGGATACACAGTTGTCTAGATTTGTTGATATGCTTCGGAAGTTAGAGGTTAAGATGCCTTTCTATGAGACGATATTCCAGATCCCTTCTTATGCAAAATTTTTGAAAGATATCTTGACTAAGAAGAGGGTGATTGGGAAGGAGGTAGTATCCTTGAGCACAGATGTGAGCGCTGCGATTCTACAACATGAGTTGCCACGGAAGAGATCGGATCCAGGTAGTTTCTCGATTCCTTGCAAAATCGGGAACATTGAGATTGACCGTGCGTTGTGCGATCTGGGTGCCAGTGTGAGCTTGCTTCCATTGTCTATCTATAAGAAGCTCAACATTGGAGATCTTAAGCCGACGAGGATGGCACTACAGCTTGCGGATAGATCCGTCAAGTATTCTGCAGGTATTCTCGAGGATGTCCCATTGAAAGTCGGGGATTATTATGTTCCCGTTGATTTTGTTGTTTTAGACATGGACGAGGACTCGAAGATACCGATTATACTAGGTCGACCGTTCTTGAACACGGCCGATGCGGTGGTTCATGTTCGTGCTGGTCATCTCACGATGAAGATAGGTGACGAGACTATTGAGTTCACCTTGGATCACAACATGAAAAAGCCATCCACCACCGATTCAGCATGCTATGT
>NW_010966757.1:16113-21528 GCF_000463585.1 Tarenaya hassleriana
GACCGATTCCACCTGGAAACGGACCGGATCCAAACACAGCCTTCCGAAGATGGATTTTTACAGAAGGTGGATCCGGACCGATTCCACCTGGAAACGGACCGGATCCAAACGCGGTCTTGGAAAGAAAAACTGGAAATGGACCGATTCCACCTGGAATCGGACCAGATCCAGTCTCTGAGCAAATCGGACGTTTTTCACATCGACACGCCCGATTCTTCTACGAACGTCTCCGAACCCTTTACGACGATTACTAAAGACGTTCTAGAGACCAGAGAACCACCACCTAGCACGAGGACTCTGAATAAAGCGGATTGGATTTTAGAGAACGTCCCGAAGGTGAAATTGAAGCCCTTACCTCAAAGGCTTAGGACAAAGGAACACATATACGGGATAGGAACACAGGACCATCATTGGAGAGAGGTACGTATCCTGCTCATAATCCTATATTCGTTGTTGAACCTTCTATTACAAGTCGTCGAGTAGGGGTAATGAGCAAGAGAGGATCGAAACGAGCAAAATCATCGCTCAAACGTCGACAAGATCCACCTCCTTCACAAGTTTGGAAACCCAAGGAGGATAGAAGGCTCAAGCATTCACGAGGTCCAAAAGATGCGCTTAACGCTCAACATCTAGGGTGGCAAAAGATCGATTATCTTCGCCTCTCAGACCCTCCCATCATTTGAGCAAGATAGGTCGAGCTAATGACGTTAAACAAGCGCTTCTCGGGAGGCAACCCGAGCACCAGGTAACTTTTCTTTTTCTTTTTCTTTGTAGCATAGGTAGTAGAGACCATGATTGTATTTTGGATCTTTCGGAGTGCATTGCTATTATACTTTTGTTCGGATAACATTTTGTTGTTCTATGAGCGTTTACACCGGCACACGAGAGATGAGCATCGACTTCTGAGAGACAATGTTGGATAGGTTTCAGTTTACAGAGTTTGTGAGAGCTCTTGCGTTTGACGTGAGTTAACTTCATTGCGAGCGAACGAATTTCGCAGAGCCAAGCCTTCTCTATCCCTCTTATTGGTTCTTTCCATACATTGTTTTTTATTCTACTTTTTCGGGCGAGAGTCTACACCGTGGACGTGTATGGTTCAAGTCTGGGGGGGTGGATAGATCCTTCATACATTCTGGTCTATCTACTTAGGATTGCATTTAGTTTAGATACATTTTATCATGGCATATAGACTTAGGAAAGTTTTTCTACTTTTGCATATCACTTTGCATTAGTTGCATTTACACGTTTTCTTTCTTTTCATATAGATAATTTTTGTTAGGTTTGCATGATTGCATTTGACATATAGATTTAGGTTCATATAGGTTCACGTGCATACCTCGAACACCCGTTTTGAACATCATTTGGAGGATTTTTGGGATGATAGAGCAGGAACATCTTGATGATCCAGTGACTTTGTAGAACGTGGTTGAACCGTGTCGAATTGATAGTTCTCCAGACTTTCTATATATAGTTTGTGGGATGAGGTTGCTGTTTGGAACCTACGGAGTTGATACGACCATATCCAGGTTATATGTTTCTTGTAGAACCTTTTCCGAGTCTTGCAGGTCGATGAAATCTAGTTCAACAATTGCCTTGGGAAAATAAAGCATCTCGACACTCCGCTGTCGGAATCTCGTCAACGAAAATCGTTCGAGGACATGAGTGCATCAATTGATGGTTCGGGTCTAAGTTGTGGGTCAGACATCGCATAAAAAGAAAAAAAATATAGAAGAAAAGAAAAAAAAAGAGAAGAGAAAAATGATGTCCTTCAACTTCAACGTCCTAGAAACCCGAGGTGCTAACGTTAAATAGAGAAATTCTACATAAAGGTAAAAATCCAGGTACGAAGTAGAACTAAGATCGAAAAGGCTAAGTTGAGATAATGATAGGTTCGGAAATAGGCTTGGTGAGTTGTAGAGATTCTAACGGGTTCTAGGTGACAATAAATATCCCATGGCTAGGTAGATTCGTCTTTGGTAGAAAGATCATAGTAAACCGGTTTGGGTACGATTCTCGGGAAACTAGCATTGGATGGATGTTTCGCTTTTGAGTTTCATGATGATGCTATTTGATGTTCGTCATTCCCTGTTTTGCAGATTTTATTCCTTCGTTCTTTACTCGAGAACGAGCAAAGGTTTAAGTCTGGGGGGATTTGATAACTCATATTCTTCTCTATATTTTGATGAGAGTTTGTCTAGGTTTTATAGGATAATCACATGCATTCATAGGCATTCTAGGCGTGTTAGGACACAAAACCCGGTTGTGCTCTAGTTTTGCAGAGTTACAGGTTTCGGAGATGATTGGACTCGAAAATGAGCTAATTGGAGCGTTAAAGGAGAAGTCCGGATGAGATACTCATGTTGCGACATCAATAACTTTATCTACAGAGGTCCAAATCGTGCGAGAGTTATACATTGGAAAGAGCACATCAAGAGCTTCGCGTAGACACCAAAATCGCATAAATCCGACATCGGAGCAGGAAGTTATGAGCAAAACCGTGAAGGACAGAATTCTGCCAGTGCAGGGCCGGATCCAACTGGATCCGGTCCGATTCCAAAACGCAGAATTTGACCCCAGGAATCTGGATCCGGTCGGATCCACCTAGAATCGGTCCGGATCCAGTCTAAAACCCTGTTTCGCGATTTTCAGCATCATAATGCGAATAGGACTCTTGGGAGCCGCCCTAGGGTTATAAAAAAGCCCTAGCCACGTCCTAGTACAGGGGAGAACCTCAGAGAACACCTAGACACAGATTTTTGCAGAGCTTTCGGTGACAGAAGAATAGAAGTTCACGGGATTTTGGGAAGAAGAAGGAGGATTCGATCGTGAAGACTAGACATCGACATGAGCTTTTCTATCCCTTTTGTTATCTCTTTTTCTCTGTTCTTTCTATTATTTTCCATGAACCTTGAGTAGATCCATGACTATGGGTTAGGGATTCGTATGTGTTTTGGGTATGTTTGAACCCTAACTTAGATTTCGGTTTTGATTTGATTCGGTTCTATTGATTTGCACTTTTATTGGATTGATATTTGCTAACCCCTTGATCAATTATCTTGGATTCTGAACCACATAGAGATATGGGTTTGTTTCGGATCAAAATCAATAGGATAGATCGTATTATTCACATAGAGATATGGCTTAATCGATCTAGGGCTGATGATAGCGTTCTTCATGCATCTAGGGTTAACTTGAATAGATCGAGAGATTGACGAGTTACTCTGTAGATAGTGAGTTAGTAGACCGAGAGGTGAATTCTCGTGTCGGAGTGACTTGGTCCGCCGGACCAAAATTTGGTCCGGGGCTGACCAAGTCAATTTGCCCAGATTTTTCTTGCCAGAATTTTTCTCCTTTCCCGCGTGTGTTCCTGTATTAAAGTCCGCAGCTGTAGACCGCAAGGAAAATCATTCCCCTTTAGCCATATCGAAGTATTAAGCGCAATGTCAACCACCATCACAAGCATAGAACAAATCTCATCAATGCACCTAAATGATTCTACGTGATATGCAAATGTAAAAGGATACTAAAAAGGATATGTACAAGTTCGGGGTGCCTCCCGAGAGCGCTTATTTATGGTCCTAAGCTTGACCGTGGGTTGCTCACTCATCTTGAGGGTCGGAGAAGCTCATCGAGCTCCTCTCTTTGTCATGCTCCCCGGGGTTGTAAATCTTCAACCTCTGCGCGTTGGTCTTGAATGTATCCCCTCCATAGCCATATAACTCTATCGCTCCATGAGGGTAGACGTGCTTAACCGTGAAAGGCCCCGACCAACGCGATCTCAACTTGCCTGGAAATAGTTTGAGCCTTGAGTTAAAGAGAAGTACCTGATCACCTTCTCTAAAATCCCTCTGCAAAATCCGACGATCATGCCATCTCTTAGTTCTCTCCTTGTAAATCCGAGCATTTTCATAGGCGTCCAACCGAATCTCATCGAGTTGGTGAAGCTGCAACACTCGCTTCTCCGCAGCGGATTTCCAATCGTAATTCAGCTTCTTAATTGCCCAATATGCCCTGTTCTCAAGCTCAACCGGCAAATGACAAGCTTTCCCATAGACAAGTTGAAAGGGAGACATACCGATGGGTGTCTTGAAGGCTGTCCTATACGCCCATAGAGCGTCATCAAGCTTGGACGCCCAATCTTTCCTTGACCTTGACACCGTCTTCTCAAGTATCGCCTTGATCTCCCTATTCGAGACTTCAACTTGCTCGCTCGTCTGAGGGTGATACGGGATAGCCACCTTATGTCTCACACCATACTTCTTCAAAAGCGCTTCTATGGTGCGGTTGATGAAGTGAGATCCTCCATCGCTAATCACGACCCTTGGCGTCCCGAATCTCGGAAAAATCACCCTCTTGAACATCTTCGTCACCACTTTTGAGTCGTTAGTGGGACTCGCCATCGCTTCTACCCACTTGGTGACATAATCGACCGCCACGAGGATGTATTGGTTCCCATAAGAAGATGGGAACGGTCCCATGAAGTCTATACCCCAAACATCGAACGGCTCAACTTCCAAGATGTAGCGCTGAGGCATCTCGTGGCGGCGGGAGATGTTCCCCGTTCTCTGGCAAGCGTCGCAAGAGGAGATATATTGATGAACGTCTTTGAACATTGATGGCCAATAAAACCCGGCTTGAAGAATTTTATCCGAGGTCTTCGATGCTCCAAAATGACCAGCATAGTCCGAAGAGTGACAATGATGAATCACACTTCGGACTTCCTCTTCGGGCACACATCTCCTAAAGAGGCCATCCTTGATCACACGGGTTTTTCACCGGTTTTATAACGTCGTGCATCACAGATCTTCTCACATTCTAGGCATTATAGGACGTTAGATGGCCATGGGTAGGTTGTTTTGCTTGTTTTTCCTTGCAGGAAGACTCCACGATGAATCCTCACGAAGCGGACACGGAAGAACAAGAATTCGAGAATGCTCGGGAGCTCAGCCAAAACGAGCGACCCGCCCATTTTATGGGCGGTCGCCCGTTTTTTTGAGCGGTCGCTCACTTTTTCGCGTATCAGAGGAGAATGAGCGACCCGCCTGAAAAATGAGCGACCGGAAGAAAAATGAGCGACCCGCCTGAAAAATGAGCGACCGGAAGAAATCAAAATCGGCCCAAAAAGGAAAAGCCCATGTTTTGAGGAGAAAACCTAATTTGGCACTGGAATAAAAAGAGGAGTTGGAGGAGAGAGAAAAGGGGGCTACACACTTTGGGAAAAAAATCACCTTGGAGAGGAAGAAAAGAGGGATTTTGGAGATCAAGGAGGCTAGGAGAAGAAGAGGACCACCATTGAAGACCATCTTGAGCATTTCTTCTCCTTTTCCATGTTTCTTCATTTTGCTTTCTGTTTTGAAACCCTAGTTATGGAGTAGTGACTTTGTTGTGGGTGAGGGATCCCCACTTTTGTATGGA
>NW_010966757.1:23296-26536 GCF_000463585.1 Tarenaya hassleriana
AGTGTTGGCCGACCTTGTTGAGATAAAAGTTCAACTCGCCAACGCTAAACAAGTAGCTGCTGTGGAGGATCAAAATTTAGCGCAAGTTCAACCGGGTATGTACATGGTTGATCAAGAAGCGGAAGAAGCCAACTATGTCGGTCAATACCAATACACTCATCCATCCAACCTATACAACCCGGGATTGAGGAATCATCCCAATTTCTCCTACAAGAACACGTCGAATGTGCTTAATCCTCAACCCGCCTTCCAGCGGAACAATCAAGGACCTCCGGGTTTTCAATCAAAGTATCAACAACAAGGTCAAGAGAGTCAAGGTTCTCAAGGGAATTCCAACTATAGACCACAGCAAGTGCAACCCAAGGAGCAAGACCCAGACATCAAGGATATGCTATTCCAAATCCTCCAGGGTCAAAAATCACAAGGAATATCCATTGGGGGTATTGAAAATGAGCAAGTTGCATTCAAGAAGCAATTGGAAGGAGTACAAGCTCATTTGAAAATCTTGGACAATCAAGTTGCCCAACTTGCGTCTTCCTCCTCATCGAGACATCAAGGCATGCTTCCCGGGAAGAACGAGGTGAACCCTCGTGAGCACATCAATGCAGTGGAGCTAAGGAATGGGAAACAACTTCCGGAGATCATCCCCCCAATGGTTGAGAAGACATCGCCTCCAAGGTTAACAAGAGAGGAAAAGGGAAAATCTGTAGAGGAAGACACTCCTAAGGTGCAAGAACAGGAGAAAGAACCAGCCTACATTCCTCCACCACCCAAGGTACCCCCGATACCCTTTCCCTCTCGCATAAAGAAATTTAATGAGGATAGCCAATTTGGAAAGTTTGCGGAAATGCTGAAGAAGATGGAGATTACAATGCCTTTCCATGAGGCAATCCTCCAAATGCCCTCATACGCGAAGTTCCTCAAGGATATTTTGACGAAGAAGCGGGTAGTGGAAAAGGAGACTGTAGCATTGAGCACCGAAGTTAGCGCGGCCATCACAAAGCATGAACTTCCCCCGAAGATGTCTGATCCGGGAAGTTTCTCTATACCGTGCAAGTTGGGAAACATTGAGATTGATAGGGCACTATGTGATCTTGGAGCTAGTGTGAGTTTGATGCCGTTGTCCATCTACAAGAAGCTAAACATAGGTGACTTGAAGCCCACGAGGATGGCCTTGCAACTAGTGGACAGATCTATCAAGTATCCAGCAGGGATTCTAGAGGACGTACCCCTCAAGATTGGCGGATTCTATGTTCCAGTGGATTTTGTAGTGTTGGACATGGATGAAGATTCCAAAGTTCCAATCATTTTGGGCCGCCCATTCTTGAGCACAGCAGATGCCGTAGTTCATGTTCGAGCCGGAAGATTAACGATGAAGATCGGGGATGAGACAGTCGAATTCACGCTTGACCAGAACTTGAAGCAACCTTCGACCAATGATACGGTATGCTACGCGGATATACTTGAAGCAATGGCGGAAGAAGTGATCGGAGAGTTCCGTGAGGTAGACCCGCTAGAAGTGTCACTAATGTCCGTAGAAGCAAGTTTGTACAGTAATTGGGAGGAGATCGAAGAGATAAGACGAGCGTTAGACGGTCAAGATGCCAAAAATGAAGTGCAGAGTAAAACGGGCGACCCGCCCGAAAAATGGGCGACCCGCCCGAAAAATGGGCGACCCGCCCGTTTTGTCTGAGTAGCGGCACTGTTCACTCGGGCGACCGCCCGTCAGAATGGGCGACCCGCCCGTTTTCTCTGAGCAAAAACGATCCGGGTACTGTAGTAGCGAGCGACCCGCCCGAAAAATGGGCGACCCGCCCGTTTTCACCTGGAAACGCAGATTTGGAACTCAGACGCATCCTGTCGACCTCCCACACCGTTCTTGACTCGTCTCAAGGTTCAAAAGAGAAATCACACGACGATTGGGACCCCGAACATGCGCCACAAGTGGAACTAAAGCCCTTACCCCAAGGGCTTAGGTATGTCTTTCTTGGTTCAAATTCTACTTATCCCATTATCGTTAATGATGCATTAGATGAGAATCAAGTAGAAAAACTTACCAAGTTGCTTAGGCAATATAGGGAAGTCCTAGGTTACACTCTAGGAGACATTAAGGGTCTTAGCCCCGCTCTTTGCATGCATCGCATACATTTAGAGGATGATACCAAATCGTCAATTGAACATCAACGTAGGCTAAACCCGAACATGAAAGAAGTGGTCAAGAAAGAGGTCTTGAAATTGTTAGATGCGGGTATCATTTACCCAATTTCGGATAGCTCTTGGGTTAGCCCGATGCAAGTCGTGCCTAAGAAGGGAGGAATCACGGTCGTTCCAAATGAAAACAATGAACTCATACCGACTAGAACTGTTACGGGATGGAGAATGTGCATCGATTATCGAAAACTTAACACAAACACCCGTAAGGATCACTTCCCCCTTCCATTCATTGACCAAATGTTAGAAAGACTTGCACTGCATTCTTATTTTTGTTTTCTCGATGGTTACTCCGGTTTCTTTCAGATTCCTACCCATCCGAGTGACCAAGAGAAAACAACATTCACATGCCCTTACGGCACTTTTGCATATAGACGCATGCCATTTGGATTGTGCAATGCACCCGCAACTTTTCAAAGATGCATGATGGCTATTTTCTCCGATGTCATTGAAGACATTATGGAGGTGTTCATGGACGATTTTTCCGTCCACGGACCCTCCTTTGATGCGTGTTTAACCAATATCCATCGAGTGTTAGACAGGTGTCTCAAGACGAACTTGGTTTTAAATTGGGAGAAATGCCACTTCATGGTGCAAGAGGGCATTGTCCGGATTGGGGTATCCCTTTTGAGTTAATGTGTGATGTTAGCGACTTCGCGGTCGGGGCCGTATTGGGACAAAAGAAAGATGGGAAGCATTACGCCGTATACTACAAGTCGAACGCTCGATGACGCTCAAATGACCGTATACTACGCAAGTCGAACGCTCGATGACGCTCAGATGAACTACTCCACCACGGAGAAAGAGCTCCTTGCTGTAGTATTTGCCTTCGAGAAATTTAGATCATACTTGGTGGGTTCTAAGGTCATCGTCTACACGGATCACGCCGCCTTAAGGTACTTGCTCACGAAGAAGGATGCTAATTTAAACTCGACTCGGCCGTGTTCAGGTGCAACTCGAGCTAGAAATGCCTTAGTCGTTCTGTTCCGGTCCAGTATACTCCGAAGTCCTCGATTGTGCTCCTTTTAC
>NW_010966757.1:26938-28631 GCF_000463585.1 Tarenaya hassleriana
CATATTTCCTCGGTTTGGAGTCTCAAGAGTGGTGATAAGTGATGGAGGAGCACACTTTGTTAATAGAGTTATTCAGAGCATATTGACTAAATATGGTGTTCACCATAGAGTGGCAACTCCCTACCATCCCCAAACGAGCGGTCAAGTAGAAGTCTCTAACCGAGAGATCAAACAAATTTTGGAGAAAACAGTGGCCAAGTCAAGAAAGGACTGGGCTTTGAAGCTTGAGGATGCGGTTTGGGCCTACAGGACGGCATTCAAGACGCCTATCGGGATGACTCCATTTCAACTCGTTTATGGGAAATCTTGCCACCTACCGGTTGAGTTGGAGCACAAGGCATATTGGGCGATTAAGGCATTGAATTACGACTGGAAAACCGCAGCAGAGAAACGAGTGCTAGAGCTCCATCATCGAGAGGAAATTCGCTTGGACGCATATGAAAACGCACGGATTTACAAGGAGCGGGCCAAGAAGTGGCACGACCGGCACATCCTAAATCGAAACTTCCAACAAGGTGACCTCGTTCTTTTGTTCAATTCTCGGCTAAAACTTTTTCCAGGAAAACTGAAATCGAGGTGGTCGGGACCGTTCACCATAAAGAACGTTAGATCTCACGGAGCGGTAGAACTCGACAACGGAAAAGGCGGAACTTTCATGGTCAACACTCAAAGACTCAAGCCATACATTCCAGGGAGTATTAGACCAGAAGGAGGTACCTCTGTACTCTCCCTCTCCTTAATTGATTGAACCGCATTTCGGTCTAGGTACGACCTTAACTAGCAACCCGGTTCATACCGGGATGTACATTCTTCACCTTCTTTGTTTCTTTTCTTAATCAACTCTCCAAAATCCCCTCGTAAAAACCTCTTTGATCAAATGCAACACGAGCGCGAGAAAAAATCCGAGTTTGTTTCAAAAAGCAAGCAGGGGAAGCGGCCGTCGGAACGAAAACAGAACGAGCGGTCGCCCATGTTTTGGGCGACCCGCTCGATTTCTCTGTGAAAAACGAAAGCAGAACGAGCGGTCGCCCATTTTTTGGGCGACCCGCTCGATTTCTCTGTGAAAAACGAAAACAGAACGAGCGGTCGCCCATTTTTTTGGGCGACCCGGTCGATTTTTCTGTGAAAAACGAAAAATGAACGAGCGGTCGCCCATTTTTTGGGCGACCCGCTCGATTTCTCTGTCAAAAATGAAAACCGAACGAGCGGTCGCCCATAAAACGAGCGACCGCCCGTATAAAAAAAAAAAAGGGGCACAGAAAAGGGAGAGGGTGTCGAGACCCCACCCTCTCTCCCCCACAGTCTCTTTCCTCTCTCTCCCTCACAGTCTCTTTCGGTCGACACCCCCCCTCCTTTCTTTCCCTCACTTCGGCGAAACCTCTCTCTCTCCTTTCCGATCGAATCGCCGCCACTCCCCGCCGTCCGTCCTCCGTCGTCTCGTCATCCCACCGCCGAGCAAGCACTCTCTCTCTCTCTCTCGCGAAAATCCTCCCTCTCCCCGCCGTCCGTCCTCCGTCGTCTCGTCATCCCACCGCCGAGCAAGCACTCTCTCTCTCTCGCGAAAATCCTCCCCCTCCAATGTAAGCCCTAACTTCCTTTTTACTTTTCAAATCTTAGATTTAGGGCTTATTTGGTCCAAATAGAGATGCATTGTTACATGGGTTAGTCGAAATGTGCATGGGTTAGGAAGATT
>NW_010966757.1:28643-29787 GCF_000463585.1 Tarenaya hassleriana
AAGAAATTTCTCGATCGGAATCGAGATTTCCGGCCTAATCTTCCTAACCCATGCAAGTTTCGACTAACCCATGTAACAATGCATCTCTATTTGGACCAAATAAGCCCTAAATCTAAGATTTGAAAAGTAAAAAGGAAGTTAGGGCTTACATTGGAGGGGGAGGATTTTCGCGAGAGAGAGAGAGTGCTTGCCGCTTGAGCGGTCGCTCGCCTACCGAGCGACCGCTTGGTTTTCGAGCGACCCGCTCGAAACCCCTGTCCAAATCCCGCAACTTCCATCCTTACGTCCTGACCTCGTGCGACCCAAACCCTACCGTGTATTCGATGCAGATGGCTCCGAAAAGACCCCGGACAGGCGACAACGCCAGTTCTTCTCAAGAGCGAGAAGGTTCTCAAAAGAGAGATATGCGACCTGGAACAATCACCGAAATTTTAGAAGCACTGATCGACGATCTGATAGAGGGACCGATGAAAACCGTGAAGATTGATAGGCACGACGAGGCCTATACAAAAGCTCGACACCTAAACACGATCAAACAACGGGGAAGCAAATTTGTATGCGATCGCACCACTCGGCTGCTGGGAATTCAAGCAAACGTCGACTACATCTTTGAGAAATTGGGCTGGGAGAGACTGTACAAAAGTGCAGAACCGACTTTCCGAAGCATCAACCGGGAGTTCCTCGCGACCTACACGTGCTATTTCCCCGAGGACAATTCCATAGAGGACGCCTACATGGAATTCCGGTTGAACAAAAAATGGGTACGGCTCAACATGTCCCAATTTGCAGACATCCTAGGTGTCCCCAAGGGAACACACTCGCTCGTACCGCCAATATCAGCCTATGTGTTCCAAGAATTCTGGCAGAAAATAGCCGTCCGAAGATATTCCAGCTCTGCAGGCAAGATTTCGTGGATCCAGCACCCGGCGATTAGATATGCTCATCAATTCATGTCTAACTCAATATTCGCTCGTGACGAACCGGGTAAGATCCATAAGATCGAGATGGGTTACCTATACTTAGCGCTTCAAGAATTTCACGACGGGCCGTCACTTGATGATTGTGTACGAGGAGGATGGTCGACCATGGATTTAGCATCGAGGGTAGCAATCCACCTGTACAACATGGCCAACACAAAGGCTAA
>NW_010966757.1:29797-35106 GCF_000463585.1 Tarenaya hassleriana
CTTCAAGAATTTCACGCCGGGCCGTCACTTGATGATTGTGTACGAGGAGGATGGTCGACCATGGATTTAGCATCGAGGGTAGCAATCCACCTGTACAACATAGCCAACACGAAGGCTAAGGACGTCAAAATATGCGTTGGAGGAATCATCACAAAGATCGCTCGGAGAGTGGACACGGGGATTACATTCTACAAAGAAGACGTCATCGATTTGCATTGCCTCCTCGACAAGGACTCCCTCAAGACTCGAGGTCACATTCGGAGGATAGGAGAGGAATGGATCTATCTAGGCGACGATGGACTCAAACGATACTTGCACCTACCATGTGAGGAGATAGAGACATTCACTCCCGAGACGCTGCGTCTCGACTTCCTTGAGACCCCTCCTGCGCGTACCGGAGACCGAAGAGGTCGTAGGGGAAGGCTCTCGATTACTGATGGTGAAGGGACCTCAACCCCTACCCCTGATCCCAGATTGGACCTTATCATCCAAAAGCTGGAGAGCTTCGATACTCGCCTCACCACCATAGAGGGTTTTGGACCTCGTCTCGCATCCATCGAAGAGTCGATGGAAGATCACTTCTGTTGGTTTAGTGCTCTATGATGTACTGTTCATGAGCTTTATTTAGATACATTCGATGTATTGATACTTTCTATGGTTTTATGAGAGTATTTGATTCATTACATGTTCCTGCATGCTAGATCTGTTATGAAATCCATGTATCATTATGAATGATACTAAACTCCCTAGTCTTGTGTCATTATGGGAATAACGACATAATAAGACTAGTATGATGTGTGATTGATGATCACATAGATGATCATAGGTATTGGATACGATCACAATCATAGGTATTCGTTGCAGAACGGAATACTGGACTGACCCGCATGAGATTGTCACATGGACTAGCGTCATGACTTGGGTCGCCCATTTTTTGGGCGACCCGCTCACTCCTTCTGACCACTTTTTCGATGATGTTTCCCGCATGTTTCAGATGGATTCCAGCGACCGTTGGAGGAGGATACGGAAATACATTTCAGATACAATACCAGAGTTACAAGAGTTCAAGCCACAAAACGCCCACTTTTCAAGCCTCGTGTATGAAATCCAAGTTGACGCTGAACAAGAACACGGGGATCCAATCCCGTTTCAACCCCAATCCAACGAGGAGACAATCCTTCTACACCAAATCCATCAGAGGGGGATTAAGGCTTCAAAATTCGTATACCATGGCATTCGACCAAAGCAACTCTATGAGAGGATCGAGGGGATATTCCAACTCGCCGGATGGGAACGTCTATTTCGCGCCAACCCCCGCACCTACCGTTCATTGACAATAGAATTTGCGTGCACTTTCCAATGCTTCATCCCAAGGAATGCCAATCCTCGCAATGGCTACATCGGATTCCGTCTAGAAGGGCACCAATACTATCTCAAGATGGAGCAACTCGCTCAAATTTTGGGCGTTCAAGCGGGCAGCACGACAGCAATCCCAAAGATAACAATCGCCAAAGCTAGAAAATTCTGGGCACAAATAGCAGCTGCACACTTCACCCCTTGGGAACTCGAAGCCTTCATGATACGACATCCCGCAGTCCGCTACCTTCAACAATTCATGGCATCCACCCTATTTGCACGCGAGGATACACGAACCGTCTCCATCACGGAACTGAACATGCTCATGGAACCTCTCCACTTCATGATGAACAACCGTCTAGAGGTTGCGGACGTCGCGTCAAGGGTAGCACTGCATATGCACAAGGTAATCACTTCCACCACTGAGTCAATTTGTTTCGGAGGGATCGTAACCATGATTGCAGAGCGATTGGGCATCGATCTTAGAGCATATGCGCATGACTTCATCCACGAGGACAAGATCAACTATATGCATCTCTTGGAGAACAATTTTGTCAAGGAACAAAACGGGGACATATTATGGAGGTTCGTGGACGTCGAGAGTAGGCATCGATCATTCGACATGGCCTACTTTGTGCTACCCCCTCTTACCGAAGAAGGAATCCATTTTGAGGTCTCATCAGACCTCGGCACAGACTCCGGACAAGATTCATCATCCCACGGGTCCTGTTAAGGGCCCGCCGCTCGGTCTCCTCTCTCAACTCTCACTCCTTTGCATTCATTTTAGCTAACATCACATAGAATTGTAGTTCTCTCACATTGCATAGGTTTCATGGGCTTACGACATCCGCAAAAGAGGAATTGGAATGCAACTCCACCTCATCGAAAAAGGTAACACACTCACCTCTTTTATTCCATTCCTTATTTCTCCTTTCGAATCTCTCCACTAGCCGAGAGTCAACACCGTGGACGGTGTTTGATTCAAGTCTGGGGGGGAGGAATGCACTAACGCGCATCGTACCCATGAACCCTACACATCATGCATCATTTCCATAAAAAAAAAAAAAGTCTTGCATTTTGTACACAGTTGCATGGATCATCATCAATACGTTGCACATGTACATATAGGTCTAGGAATGCTTGCATACACTTGCATAAGGTTTTTCCTCTCAAAGATTTGGTCGGATGATGATGTGGGGAGAACATAGAGTAAGGATTGGCTTGGAAAAGTTTTAGGAGATAAGTTTAGATTGATCTAAATGTTGAATGGATTGTCGAGCGAGGTAGAAATAGCTGATCCAATCCTAGAGCGAATGAATATCACGTGGGATGATTTTGTCTCCTAAAGTCTAGATGGGGTAGAGGTTACGAACCAAGCACGACACGTCTCCCTAAAAACCACCATTTGACCTCTAAGTTAGGAAGCCTATAGAAAGCAACAAGCCCTAGGAAACACGATGCATCCCGACACTCCTCTGTCATCATCTCGTTAATGAAAATCATTCGGGGACATGAGTGCGTCGAAAATGAAGGCTCGGGTCTAAGTTGTGGGACAAGGACACAAAAAGAAAAAAAAAAAGAGTGTACTCGTCAAATTCCAACGTCCTAGAAGCCCGGGATTGCATCATATATAAAAAAAAAAAAAAAAACAAAAACAAAAACAAAATCCGAATAAAAAGGAAAGATGTGGGGCAAGAGAAAACATTTTATAGGCTAAGTGACTTTTAGGGTTCTCATTTGGGACGTGTTTAGGAGACATGCTTGACAAGATCAACTATTTCATCCTAGACCGCAGGAAGCAATGAAAATCCCATTGATAAGATTTCGCTCGAGTATTGGAAAAGATAGAGTATACCAAACCCGATTTCATTCGCAGCGACTTTAACCCGTACAACCAATCCACTCAAAACCCCCATTTGTTATCCGACTGTATCTTATCACCCCTTGGATAGTTTTATAATTGCACATTTACTCGAGGACGAGCAAACCTCAAGTCTGGGGGGATTTGATCACACGGGTTTTTCACCGGTTTTATAACGTCGTGCATCACAGATCTTCTCACATTCTAGGCATTATAGGACGTTAGATGGCCATGGGTAGGTTGTTTTGCTTGTTTTTTCTTGCAGGAAGACTCCACGATGAATCCTCACGAAGCGGGCACAGAAGAACAAGAATTCGAGAATGCTCGGGAAGCTCAGACAAAATGAGCGACCCGCCCATTTGTTGGACGGTCGCTCATTTTGTGAGCGGTCGCTCATTTTATGAGCGGTCGCTCACTTTTTCGCGTATCAGAGGAAAATGAGCGACCCGCCCAAGGATGACTACGGGTGTCGGGATCGTATTCGCGTGTATGGGTATTTACTAAGCATGCATGAATAACGATTATGACTTGTATTCGGGAATCATCAAGCAAGAAAGATAGAGAATTCACCTCTCGGTCTACTAACTCCCTACCTACAGAGTAACTCGTCAATCTCTCGATCTATTCAAGTTAACCCTAGGTGCATGAAGAACGCTATCATCAACCCTAAATCGATTAAGCCATATCTCTATGTGAATAATACGATCTATCCTATTGATTTTGATCCGAAACAAACCCATATCTCTATGTGGTTCAGAATCCAAGATAATTGATCAAGGGGTTAGCAAACATCAATCCAATAAAAGTGTAAATCAATAGAACCGAATCAAATCAAACCCGAAATCCAAGTTAGGGTTCAAACATACCCAAAACACATACGAATCCCTAACCCATAGTCGTGGATCTACTCACGGTTCATAGAAAACAATAGAAAGAACAGAGAAGAAGAGATAAAAGAAGGGATAGAAAAGCTCATGTTGATGTCTAGTCTTCACGATCGAATCCTCCTTCTTCTTCCCGAAATCCCGTGAACTTCTATTTTTCTCTCACCAAAAGCTCTCCAAAAGTGTGTATCTAGGTGTTCTCTAAGGGTCTCCCCTCTACTAGGACATGGCTAGGGCTTTTTTATAACCCTAGGGTGGCTCCCAAGAGTTCTAATCCCATTCCAATGCTGAAAATCGCGAATTAGGGTTTCTGGTTGGATCCGGACCGATTCCAGGTGGATCCGGACCGGATCCAGATTCCTGGGGTCGAGTTGTGCGTTCCTGATCCGGACCGATTCCAGCCGGAATCGGCCCTGCACCGGCAGTTCTCTGGTCTTCACGAATTCGCTCATAACTCTCTGCTCCGGTGTCGGATTTACGCGATTTTGGTGTCTACGCGAAGCTCTTGAAGTGCTCTTTCCAATGGTATAGGTCTCGCACGATTTGGACCTCTGTAGAGAAAGTTATTGATGTCGCAACATGAGTACCTCATCCAGACTTCTCCTTTAACGCTCCAATTAGCTCCTTTTCGAGTCCAATCATCTCCGTAACCTGTAACTCTGCAAAACTAGAGCACAACCGGGTTTTGTATCCTAACACGCCTAGAATGCCTATGAATGCATGTGATTATCCTATAAAACCTAGACAAACTCTCATCAAAATATAGAGAAGAATAGGAGTTATCAGTGAGCGGTCGCCCATTTAATGGGCGGTCGCCCGTTTTTTTGAGCGGTCGCTCACTTTTTCGCGTGTCAGAGGAAAATGAGCGACCCGCCCGAAAAATGGGCGACCGGAAGAAAAATGAGCGACCCGCCTGAAAAATGAGCGACCGCCCGAAATCAAAATCGGCCCAAAAAGGAAAAGCCCGTGTTTTGAGGGAAAAACCTAATTCTGAACTTGGACAAAAAGGGGAGTTGGAGGAGAGAGAAAGGAGGCTACAGACTTTGGAGAAAAATCACCTTGGAGAGGAAGAAAAGAGGGATTTTGAAGATCAAGGAGGCTAGGAGAAGAAGAGGACCACCATTGAAGACCATCTTGAGCATTTCTTCTCCTTTTCCATGTTTCTTCATTTTGCTTTCTGTTTTGAAACCCTAGTTATGGAGTAGTGA
>NW_010966757.1:35503-50435 GCF_000463585.1 Tarenaya hassleriana
TCTGGCAAGCATCACAGGATGAGACGTATTGATGAACGTCTTTAAACATTGAAGGCCAATAGAACCCGGCTTGAAGAATTTTAGCCGAGGTCTTCGATGCTCCAAAATGACCAGCGTAGTCCGAAGAGTGACAATGATGAATCACACTCCGGACTTCCTCTTCGGGCACACATCTCCTAAGGAGGCCATCCTTGCTTCTCTTGAAGAGATAAGGCTCTTCCCAAAAATAATCCTTGACGTCTCTGAAGAACCTCTTCCTCCCGTTGTAGTCCAACTCGTGCGGGATATAGCCACTGACAATAAAATTCACATAGTCTGCATACCATGGATCCCTCTCTTTTACCTGGACAGCCATCACACAATCATCTCGGAGACAATCATCAATGAGAACTTCCTCACGTCGCTCAATCCGAGATAAGTGGTCAGCCACTCCATTCTCCGTACCCTTCCTATCCCTTATCTCCAAGTCAAACTCTTGCAGCAAGAGAATCCATCTGATCAACCTCGGCTTGGCATCCTTCTTGGATAGGAGGTACCTCAAAGCAGCATGGTCGGTGTACACAATTACCTTCGACCCGACCAAGTAAGACCGGAACTTCTCAAAGGCAAAGACAATGGCGAGTAACTCCTTCTCAGTGGTGGAGTAATTGACTTGTGCATCATCCAAAGTCCGACTCGCATAATAAATGGCATGCAGCTTTCTGTCTTTCCTTTGGCCCAAGACAGCCCCGACGGCGAAATCGCTCGCATCGCACATAAGCTCAAAGGGAGCTTCCCAATCCGGCGGCTGGATAATAGGCGGGGAAATCAACGCCTTCTTTAGAGTCTCAAAGGCAGCCTCGCACTCATGGGTGAACTCAAAGGACACATCCTTTGCAAGCAGTTCGGTCAAAGGCCTCGAGATCTTCGAGAAGTCCTTGATGAACCTCCTGTAGAACCCGGCATGTCCCAGAAAACTCCGGATTCCCTTAACATTCCGTGGAGGCGGCAGCTTCTCTATCACTTCGACCTTAGCTCGGTCAACCTCAATCCCCTTTCTCGAAATCTTGTGGCCTAGCACAATGCCCTCTTGGACCATGAAATGGCACTTCTCCCAATTCAGCACAAGATTCGCCTCAACACACCTGTCCAACACACGGCGCAAATTCATTAGACACACATGAAAGGAGGGTCCATGGACGGAAAAATCATCCATGAACACCTCCATAACATCCTCAATTAGATCAGAAAATACAGCAGTCATGCATCTCTGAAATGTCGCCAGTGCGTTACATAAACCAAAGGGCATCCTACGTATGCAAAGGTGTCATATGGACATGTAAAGGTGGTTTTCTCCTGGTCGCTAGGGTGAATGGGGATTTGGAAGAATCCCGAGTAGCCATCAAGGAAACAGAAATGGGAATGCAAGGCTAACCTCTCTAGCATTTGGTCGATGAAGGGCAGTGGGAAATGGTCTTTACGGGTGTTAGAATTCAGCTTCCTATAATCAATACACATTCTCCAACCCGTAACCGTCCTAGTGGGTATCAATTCATTATGCTCATTTTCTACCACAGTGATACCCCCTTCTTTGGTACAACTTGCATGAGGACTAACTCATGCACTATCCGAAATCGGGTAAATGATACCCGCATCTAACAATTTGAGCACTTCCTTCTTCACTACCTCTTTCATGGTGGGATTCAACCTACGTTGATGCTCAATGGAGGTTTTGGAAATATCTTCTAGATGAATGCGGTGCATGCAAAGGGATGGACTAATGCCTCTAATGTCGTCTAGAGTGTAACCCAAGGCCTGTCTATACTCTCTAAGCAATGCAACTAATTCAGCTAGTTCCACATCAGTCAAGGCAACATTCACAATGATTGGATAAGTAGAATTAGGTCCGAGAAATTCATACCTAAGCCCTTGTGGTAAGGGCTTCAATTCCACCTTAGGCGCGCTCTCTGGATCCCAACCTTTCTTCCCGCTCGTCTCCACATCGGGCTGCTTGACTTGAATGGAGGAGACCGGAGCTTGATGACTTGGAGAAGGTGATGGTTCCTCTCCGTCTTCCTCGTCCCTTAGCCAAGGGAACTCGCGGGCAGAACACGATAAGGGCTCAACGGCCCTGTATTTCTAGCCCTCTAGCTCAAGCGATGAGCTGTCATCTAAAGTCCGAACAATGCTCCGGACTTCCTCTCAATCGCAGTACATGCTGTCTTGTACCGCGTTCAATGCCATCTCGAGGGGATCTGACTCTCTAAATTCATCCCTCACTTCGTCGACCAACGTGTCGATCAGGTCTAGGTAGAAGGAAGACTCTACCAAATGTGGCTGCTTGAGATTCTGATCAAGCCTGAATTCAACCGTCTCATCCCCGATCTTCATCGTGAGTCTCCCTTCTCTGACATGCACTACAGCATCAGCTGTGCTCAGAAACGGCCTACCAAGTATGATGGGGATTTTGGAATCCTCCGGCATGTCTAGAACCACAAAGTCGACGGGGACATAGAATTCCCCTATCTTAAGAGGCACATCCTCTAAGATCCCAGCGGGATACTTCACTGATCGGTCGGCCAATTGCAGTGCCATCCTCGTCGGTTTCAGCTCACCGACATTAAGTTTCTTAAATATGGAGAGAGGCAGCAAACTGACACTTGCGCCCAAATCGCAAAGCGCCCTCTCAATCTCCACATTCCCCAATTTGCACGGGATGGAGAAACTACCGGGATCAGCCATCTTCCGCGGTAACTCTGTCTGCAGTATGGCAGCACTCACCTCGGTGCTCAGTGATCCTTCAGAAATTTGGTGTAGGACGGGATTTGAAGTACTACCTCGTGAAACGACATGGTCACTTCTAGTTTCTTCAGCATCTTGGTAAACTTGGCGAATTGGCTGTCTTCGTTGTACTTCCATGCCCGAGATGGAAATGGCAGAGGGGGTGCCTGTGGAGGAGGCGGAATGTACCTCGCCTCTTCCCCCTCTAGAACATGGCCCTTGCCTTTATCTAAGACGGCCCTCTGTGGTTCGTGTGAACCTTCTCCCTCTTCTCTGACAACTGGGGAGGTCTCCGGAAGCTGTCTTCCGCTTCTCATGCTCTCTCGGATTAGGATCAGCCTTACCCGGGAATTGGCCTTGAGGTCTCGTTGCCTGGGAAGCAAGCTGAGCAATCTGATTGTCCATCATCTTGATATGTGAATCCAACCCATCCAATCTCTGCTCGAAGCTCTCTTGCTTCCCCTTGAATCCCTGCATCTCTTGACTCAAGCTAGAAAACGAGTTTCTCTGATCGTGCATTAGCTGAGCCAACATCGATTTCAGCTCCGACTCTTCTTCCTTAGCCGGAGGCAGAGGAGCTCTGTATCCTTGATTTCTCTGATTGTAGTCTTGGCCTTGATTCTGATACCCCTGATTCTGGCTCTGGTAGCCCTGATTCTGGTATCTAGGCTGAAATCAGAGGAGCTCTGTATCCTTGATTTCTCTGATTGTAGTCTTGGCCTTGATTCTGATACCCCTGATTCTGGCTCTGGTAGCCCTGATTCTGGTATCTAGGCTGAAATCCTGGGGGTCCCTGAGGTTTCGCTCTGCTTTGATCCTGAGGGTTCAAAGCTCCTTGCGGGTTTGCCATAAGAAAAGCCATGGTGATTCCGATTCCCCGGATTGTAGAAGTTCGACTGATTGTTATATTGATTTCTTCCCACATAGTCGACTTCTTCTATGGCTTCTTCTGCTTGTTCCACCATGTACATGCCCGGTTTACCCTTCTGTGGGTTTGATGAACCGGACCTAGCAAGTTGCAGCTTGATGGCAGAAAGCTCCGAAAGAACGGCTTGTAAAGCCGAAGACTCGCTAGCATCACCTTTGACATCAGCCTTAGGCAAAGACCGTCTGCTGCCCATTTCCCAATTTCCCCTGATATGCTTCTCCCTTTCGCCATCTTAGCAACCTGCGCCTCTAAAGCTTCGAAAGAGAGATCATACACGCTGCCTCCACATGCTGCCTCAACCCATCCTCTCGTGTCGTCCCTAAGACCATGTATGAAAGTAGAGAGGAGATACTTGTTATCCATACCGTGGTACGGACACATTCTCTGATACTCCTTGAACCTCTCCCAAGCATCATACAAGGTCTCATCATCATCTTGAGCGAAGGAGTTTATCTTGTTCAGCGCCAACTGTGTCTTCATGGGAGAGTAATATTTCATCATAAACTTCTCCTCCATCTCATCCCATGTAGAAATGGAATTTGGCTCCAAGATATAGAGCCAATCCCGCGTCTTATCCATCAAAGAGAAGGGAAACACCTCGATCATAGCATCTTCCATTGTCACGCCCGGCGGCTTCTTGATGGTTCGACACAACATCTTAAACTATGTAAGATGAGAATTCGGATCCTCATTATACCTCCCTCTGAAGCTCATCTGATTCAGCATCTGAATGAACTGCGGTTGAAGCTCAAAGTGGTCTAAGGGGGGTCGGTTGATGCACGAAAGCAACTGAGTATGCTTGGGTGTCGTGTACATCCCAAGAGTCTGCGGATTAGCTCGGACGTGCTCTCTTGGCTGCGCTTCACCTCTTGCTGCCTCTTCTGCCATTCTGTCCTCTCTTCGTTTTCTGCGGATTTCCCTTTCTGTTCTGTCTATGTCAGGGTCAAAGGCAAGCTCAAAATCTGGGTCGAGTTGTCTTCGAGTGGGACGTCTGCTCATGCACTAAGAGAACCTGCAAAAATAAAAGTCCAGAAAAAGGCAGAGAAGGTGAATCGAAGTGAATAAAAAGGCAGAGAGTAGGGAGAGACACCCGATAAAGTCCAGAACGAACCCGGAAAAGTCCAGGAAAATCGGAAAAAATCCAGAAAAATTCAGAAAAGTCCAGAAAATGTCCAGAATAACTCCGAAAAAGTCTAGGAAATTCTGAAAATGTCCAGAGAGGTCCCGAAAAATCCAAAACGAGTCCAGAAAAGTCCAGGAAAATACAAACAGCAAAAATAATAAACAGAAAAATCAAGAAATAAAAGAAATAAAGAGAAATTGACTCAAGAGAAAAATAAAAATCACACAAACACAAAGAAAAAGGAGGTGAACAAACACACAAAACATCAAACCGAAAAAAATCAAAGACTCCGGAAAGACTAACCTAGTGTCAATCTATCCTAGCTATGAAAACCGTAAAAAGTGCCCGGCAACAGCGCCTAAAACTTGATCACTTGCATGACGAGTCTTAAATTTATAACCCGAAACACAACTAATCTGCAAGTATACGGATGTCGTAGTACCGGGGTCGAACACAAGGACTTAAGCGGTTAAGATAGGAATTGACTAAAACTAGGAAAATGGTAAAAATAAAGTAGGAGAATTATTTTTGGTGGTTTTTAAGGTTGCAGAAAATTAAATGAGAGAAATAAAATCAAAGCAAGCAATAATTCAAGAGGAGATAATCGATGGGAAAGGTTATGGGAATCGGATTTCACCGATCATGCAAGGATGCCGTAAGGAATTATGGACCTAGATCATGCTTGTTCTAAAGTGAGGGATTCCAAAACTAAGGTCGGGTTCGGTTCTCTCAAACCGAAAACCCGCTATCCAAGAGAGTACTCTATCCACTTTCGTGGCTTAGAGTGAAATTTCCGAATGCATTAAATTCCCTTGTCACGATCCTAGATCGAATCGAACCGAATTTCTTCACATTCAATCTTAACCCATTTCAATGAATGCACCAAGAATCAAGAATCCATGTCTCCATGAAATTCTCAATCATAAATTCTACCCATAAGTCCGAAAAATCAGACCTAAATCAGTTCCAGGTCACGCGGTCAGGCGGACCGGACGAAAAATGAAGGCGGATCGCGACGCAAAACTACTCCTGGTCCGGCTGACCAAAACTGGTCAGCTCCGGACCAGGTCTTCAGAGGGTTCCCGCGACTGACTGGGCGAGAGACTGGCGGACTGGGGAGTGGCTAAGGCGGTATGTGATGAGGACATCGGATCTAACAACATCTCGTAAAGAAGATCTTGGCGGAAGCATATACGGAGCAATGGTAACGGCAAACCGAGTTCCACAACCGAGTTCCACCTCGGATCGAAGCCACCAAATAAAAGGAAGTTGCTTGGAGTGCAAGACAATTATCCAAAGGAAGCTTCTTCATCATCAAGGCAACTCCAACATTTATCTTCCCAACCACCTCATTTAATGCAACATCAAGGAATTCCAACAACTAGCTTCTCAACCACCTCATTTAATGCATTGGACTCCTACCCCTCTTGCATGTTTTTGTCATTTAATGTTGTAGTTGAGAATTCTAACCTATATAAAGACCTCGTAATGCATCATTTGTAATCAGACTTGTAGAATGTCTCAAATATTTCGAGTTTTATAAACTCTTCTTCGGTTTGTCCGAAATTTATCCCGATCTTCGGTGTGTACGAGATCACGAGTTTGGTGTGTCCGAACTCAAGCCTTGGTGTGTCCGAGGTTCACTACCCTATGCTTTCCCTTCGATCCATTCCATTTCCCTGTCTTAGTTTTGAATTCGAGAGCCTCTTAGAGCCGGTGATTGAAACTAAGATCCATCAAATTCCCCTTCGTTTTAACCACAATCCGAACGCGAATTCGAGAGCCTTCTCCGTGAAGTGCGGGTGATTGGGTTTCGGATCAGATTCCATCCTCTCCGAGCCAAGGCGTGTATTAGTCTGGTCCGGCAGACCTTGATAGGTCAGCTCCGGACCAGCTGTTCTTCGGGTCTAGTCAGGACGTTCGGCTCGGAGTCCGCTGGCTGACTGAAGCTCGTGATCCTGGTCCGGCTGACCAGAACTGGTCAGGTCCGGACGAGACGTTGATTTTTCTTGGTCAGCTCGGCTAGGTCGGAGCGTGCAGGGGACTGGGGATTCTTCTGCTGGTCCGGGTCTGACCAGACGTGGTCAGCTCCGGACCGGATGAGTTCTTCATTTTCTCGCCTCCTCTCCTCTCTCGGTTGAATCAACTGTCCCCGTTTGGTCCGCCGGAGTACATTCCGGTCAGGGGCGGACCAATAGCCTGTTTTCTCCGTTTCCCGCCGAATTTCTGCGTTGTGCTCTCGAGGTCCTGTCAAAGTCAAGAAATGGTCCCAAGACCCTAGGATGGCTCTAAAAATGCCTAACAATGTGTGAAAACCGTTTGGAAACCAAAGGCATACTCATATAAAATCCAGATAAAATCTGAGCCATCACGAGGCGTGGGAGGTGACTGGGCGGCAAGTGGGCCCCGAAATCTGGCGAATTCCGTGTCCCAAGGTGGCAACAGAGCAAGTTGTGTTCTGTCGAATCCCGGTCCACCGGACCAACTTCCTGGTCCGCCGGACCGGGGTCAGATATTTTTTTTTTGCAAATCTTTTCCCCAGTCCGCGCGATCGGTGCTGACTCCGACTTAGAGGGTTGGTCCGCCGTGGACCATTCCTGGTCCGGCGGACCAGCCCTGTTTTTTTTTCCTTTTCTTCATTCTTTCTCGGTCCTTTCCGCACGTGACGATCCTCGTGCCTCTTCCCGACATTGATCCATCACTTTTGGTGATTTCGTGATATCTTTATTTAATTATTCATTTTTAAATAATTAAATATTCGAATCGGGTTTCGGGGTATTACAAATCCTCCCCCCTTAAAAAGAATTCGTCCTCAAATTCGGAATCGCATGATATCATCACCAAAACACAATCCACTTCCTCCCGCCATGCGAAACATCGTCTGGTACAAACCGATCGTCATATAAAAGAGTTCGTACAATGCTCAAGTAAATAGATGGGATAAGTACTACGCATCTCTGCCTCGGGTTCCCAGGTCATGTCTGAGACCCCTTGGCTCCGCCACAAGACCTTCACGAGTGGCACCTCCTTCGTCCGCAGCTGCTTGACCTTCCGGTCCACTATCTGCAGAGGCTCATCTCGAAAACGCGTAGCTTCTGTACACTCCAACTCCTGTGGCTGTAGTACGTGAGAAGGGTCCGCTACGTACCTCCGTAGCATCGACACGTGGAACACATCATGGACGTTGCCCAACTCTGGCGGCAATCCAAGACGGTATGCAACAGCTCCCACTCTCGCGATCACGGGGTAAGGTCCGATGTATCGCGGCTTCAACTTCCCGCTCTGCCCGAACTCGCATGACCCCACATCGCCTGTACTCGGAGAAAGGCATAATCTCCGACCTCAAGCGTGAAGTCTCGTCTCCGCTGATCGGCATACGACTTCTGTCGATCCTGCGCCGTCTTCAGATGGGCGCGAATCCTCCGTATCACCTCGGTGGTCTCCTCCACGATCTCCGGCCCGAACCCTCGGCGCTCGTCGATCTCTGTCCAGCACAACGGTGTCTTGCACGGTCGCCCGTACAAGGCCTCGTATGGAGATACTCCAATACTCGTGTGATGACTGTTGTTTTACGCAAACTCGCACAACGTCATGTACTGCTCCCATGGAGCTCCCCACTCCATGATACAAGCTCTGAGCATGTCCTCTAGAGTCTGTATAGTCCGCTCCGACTGACCGTCTATCTGAGGATGATATGCCGTACTCATCTTGAGCTTCGTCCACAGTGCCTCCTGAATCGCCTTCCACAAGCGGGATGTAAATCGAGCGTCCCTATCCGATATGATCTCATTCGGAACTCCATGAAGACGTACGATCTCATCAATGTAAATCTGCGCCAATCGCCCGATCGGATACTCCTGACGGATAGGAATGAAATGGGCGGATTTGGTTAGTCGATCCACGACTACCCAAATGGCATTCTTCTTGCTCGGCGTGAGTGGTAATCCGACCACGAAATCCATGACAATTGAATCCCACTTCCACTCTGGAATCTCCAACGGCTGTAGCTTGCCTCCCGGCATCTGTCGCTCTGCCTTCACTTGCTGATAAGTGAGGCACCTCGCTATGTAATCCACTACATCTCTCTTGACCCTCGGCCACGTATACTGATACGTGTATACCGAGTCTAAAATTTATACCCGATTCACAACTCACCTCAAGGATACGGATCGTCGTAACACGGTGTCGAACACGAGGACCGGTTGCTAAATCTAAATCTAATCGAGACTAAATCAAAGCAAGTAGACGTGAAAGTGATGATGGAAGTATATCGAATGAATAGAAAATAAGGAAGCAAAACAATAAAAGCGAGTAAACTAGCAATCTAAGATGACCGTGGGTGTCGGGACCGTATTCGCGTGTATGGGTATATGCTAAGCATGCGACAATCACAATATTGAATCTGTATTCGAGAATCGTCAAGCAACAAAAATAGAGAAATCACCTCCCGGCATATAACTCACTATCTAAAGTTCTCTAAATCCATATCCCTATGTGATTTATCAAACTAGATTCATGAAGAACACTATCATCAATCCTAGATCGATCAAACCATATTCCTATGTGAATAATTCGATCTATTCTATCGATTTCGATCTGAAACTAATCCCATATTCCTATGTAGTTCAGAATCTGAAATAATTGGCCAAGGGGTCAGCAAACACCAATCGAATAAAGCACAAATCAATAAAACCGAAACAAATCCAAATCGCATCCAAGTTAGGGTTCAAACATACCCAAAACACAAACGAATCCCTAACCCACAGTCGTGGATCTACTCACGGTTCATGGAAAAACACTGAGCAAAACCAGAAACAGAAAGAAAAGAAGGAGAAGAAAGACTCATATCGACAGCAAGCGATCTTCACGTTCCAACTCTCCTTCTTCTTCCCGAAATCCCGTAAAACTTTTATTTCTCTCACCAAAGCTCTCCAAAGTCTGTATAAAGTTTTTCCCTCTCTCTAGGACGTCTGTAGAGTCTTTTTATAAACCCTAGGCGGCACTCCCGAAGTCCTACTCCCGTTCCAACTCTGAATATACGAATCTGGGCTTTTTATGGGTTTTGACTCGGACCGAGTCAGTACTCTGACTCGACCGAGTCAAAACGAGACATAAGGAATTCGGCCCAGTCCAATCTTCTGACTCGGGCCTTCTAACTCGGACATGTTGACTCGGGGAAGTCTGACTCGGACGTTCTGACTCGGTCTCCTCGTAACATGCTTGAATTGAGCCATTTTCAACGTGTTGACTCGGCCTGCTTTCCGTGGTTGACTCTGGCCGAGTCAAGGCAGGAAGTTCTTGATGTATTTCATCCTTTTAGCTCCAGATCGCTTCCATCTAGGTCCAAATCTCATCCAAGACCTGTATTCGAATAAAAACACAACTTAACCGAGTTTCGTAGCCTAACGCGCCTATAATGCCTACAAATGAACATGATCCTCATATAAATCCTATAAAAACGTCCAGAAAATATAGAGAGAATTAGGAGTTATCAAATCCCCCCAGACTTAAACCTTTGCTCGTCCTCGAGTAAAGAACGAAGGAATAAAATCTGCAAAACAGGGATAATGACGAATATCAAATAGCATTATCATGAAACTCAAAAGCAAAACATCCATCCAATGCTAGTTTCCTGAGAATCGCACCCAAACCGGTATACTATGATCTTTCTGCCAAAGACTAATCTATCTAGTCATGGGACTTTTATTGCCACCTAGAACCCATTAGAATCTCTACAACTTACCAAGCGTATTTCTGAACCAATCCTTATCTCAACTTAGCATATTCGATCTTAGTTCTTCTTCATAACTGGATTTTTACCTTTTTGTAGGATTTTTCTATCAAACGCTGGCATCTCGGGTTTTTAGGACGTTGAAGTTGAAGGACATCGCTTTTCGCTCTCTTTTTTTTTCTTTCTTGTCTTTTATTTTATTTTTTTTCTTTTGATGCGATGTCCGACCCACAACTTAGACCCGAACCATCAATCGATGCACTCATATCCTCGAACGATTTTCGTTAACGAGATTTTGACAGCGGAGTGTCGAGATGCTTTATTTTTCCAAGGCATTTGTTGAACTAGATTTCATCGACCTGCAAGACTCGGAAAAGGTTCTAAACGAAACATATAACCTGGATATAGTCGTTTCAATTCCGTAGGTTCCAAACAACAACCTCATCCCACAAACTATATGTAGAAAGTCTGGAGAACTATCAATTCGACACGGTTCAACCACGCTCTACAAAGTCACTAGATCATCAAGATATTCCTACTCTATCATCCCACAAATCTTCCAAATGATGTTCAAAACGGGTGTCCGAGGTATGCATGTGAACCTATATGAACCTACATCTATATGTCATATGCAATCATGCAAACCTAACAAAAATCGTCTATATGGAAAAAAGGAAAAGAAAACGTGAACGCAACTAATGCAAAGTGATATGCAAAAGTGAAAAAAATTTCTAAGTCTATATGCCATGATAAAATGCACCTAAACTAAATACAATCCTAAGTAGATAGGCCTGAATGGATGAATGATCTATCCACCCCCAGACTTGAACCATACACTGTCCACGGTGTAGACTCTCGCCCGGAAGAATAGAACCGACAATAACGTATGAAAAGAACCAATAAGAGGGATAAAGAAGGCTTAGCTCTGCGAAATTCGTTCGCTCGCAACGAAGTTAACTCACGTCAAACGCAGGAGCTCTCACGCACTCTATCAATTGGAACCTATCCAACGTTGTCTCTTAGAAGCCGATGCTCATCTCTCGTGTGCCGGTGTAAACGCTCATAGAACAACAAACGCTATCCGAACAAAAGCATAATAGCAATGCACTCCGAAAGATCCAAAATACAATCATGGTCTCTACTACCTACGCTACGAAGAAAATGAAAAGTTACCTAATGCTCGGGTTGCCTCCCGAGAAGCGCTTGTTTAACGTCATTAGCTCGACCTATCTTGCTCAAATGATGGGAGGGTCTGAGAGGCGAAGATAATCGATCTTTCGCCACCCTGGATGTTGAGCATTAAGCGCATCTTTTGTACCTCGTGGACGCTTGAGCCGTCTATCCTCCTTGGGTTTCCAAACTTGTGAAGGAGGTGATTTATGTGGACTTCTGAGCGATGATTTTGCTCGTTTCGATCCTCTCTTGCTCATTACCCCTACTCGAGAACCTGTAATGGAAGGTTCAAACACGGATATAGAATTATGGACAAGATACGTACCTCTCTCCAATGCTGGTCCTGTGTTCCTATCCATGTGTGTGTGTTCCTTTCTCCACCTTCGGGGCTTTCGTTAAACTCCAATATGCTTTATTCAGCGTCCCTGTGCTAAATGGTGGCTCTCTGGGCTCTGGAACGTCTTTAGTAGTCGTCGTGGAGGGTTCGGAGACGTTCCGAGCTGGCTCGGGTCGGTGGTTGATCACTTGCATGACGAGCTTTAAATTTATAACCCGAAACACAACTAATCCGCAAGTATACGGATGTCGTAGTACCGGGGTCGAACACAAGGACTTAAGCGGTTAAGCTAGGAATCGACTAAAACTTGGAAACTTGTGAAAATAAAGTTGATGATTGTTTTGTGGTTTTGAAAGTTGTAGAAAATTAAATGAGAGAAATAAAATCAAAACAAGCAATAATTCAAAAAGGGGAAATCAAATGGCCAAGGGTTATGGATTTCGGGGTTCACCAACATGCGGGATGTGTTAAATATTGAGAATCTATTTCATACTTCCTTTGAAATTGGGGATTCCAAGATAAAGATCGGGATTCGCTCTCTCAAGCTAAATATCCGCTACCCAAGAAGACATTCCATCTACTTTCGTAACTTGGAATGGAATCTTGAGTGCATTGAACTCTCTTGTCAAAATCCTAGGTTGGATTGAACCGAATTTCTTCGCTTTCAATCACAACCCTATTGAATGAATGCATCAAGGAGTCGAGGTATCATGTCTCCATGGAAACCAAGACTCTAAAATCAACTCAAGGGGTTTTCATCCCAAGAGAGCATTAAATTCCATTCATCAATCCAAAGCATTCGTTTTCATTCAATGGCAATCCATCTACTCATGAATCCTAAGTCTCCAAAGAGATTCAATCAAAGAGGGATATAGAAAATAAGCATAGAAATCACCCATTGAATGAAATGAAGGTCTAATCAAAGTATAAACATAAATTCATCAAGTGGGTTCACACATCCTCACATGAGGATTCACCCTCAACCCATAACTATCTAACTACTCACAACCCATGTTCAAAAGCAAAGCAAAACAAGGGTAAAGTGCAGAAATCATAAAGAGAGTAGAGAGATGCTCAAGAAATCTTCAATCTTCAATGGAGTTTCCTCCTTCTTCTTTCTCCTCCAAGAGCTCTCCTTTTCTCTCCCCAAGGTCTCTATTTTCGACCCCCAATCAAACTTAGGGTTCCCTTGACTCCTTTTCCCTCAAAAACCGGAAGAGACTGGCGAAACGGCGTAGTTTTGGCGGAGTCTGTCAAGTGGTCCGTCCGTTCTAGGTTGGTTCTCCGTCAGACCGTCCGCTCTCCATCTTCAGACCGTCCGTTCTAAACGTGTAGACCGTCCGTTCCGACATGTAGACCGTCCGTTCTACGTTGTGCTCCAGGCCGTCCGTTCTGACTCGTGGTTCGGAGGGTTGTCTTGTGGTCTGTCGGGTCTGTGCACCTAGTCCGTCCGTTCCAGCATATGGGTCCGTCCGTTCCAGACCTAAAATATGGGGAATTATGCTTCTGTCTTCTCCGTTTCGTCCCGAAAACCCTCGAGTTCCTGCAATGGTCAAAACCTAGTCCCTGAGACCTAAAATGGCTCTAATATGCCTAGTGTGTGTGGGAACCGTTTAGAAACCAAAGGCATACTCGGTGTAAAATCCAGATGAAATCCGAGCCATCAAATCCCCCTAGACTTAAATCTTTGCTCGTCCTCGAGCAAATAAAATCAATGAAACACGAAGTCTGAGAAGGACAGTGAGTTAGAAATCGGTCTTTGATGAGTTTCAAGATCTAGTTGCGTGTCCACTGCTCAACTTATGGGAGTAGAATCGAATCTAGGCTACTGATAACTCCTAATTCTCTCTATATTTCCTGGACGTTTTTATAGGATTTATATGAGGATCATGTTCATTTGTAGGCATTATTGGCGCGTTAGGCCACGAAACTCGGTTTAGTTGTGTTTTTATAGGATTACAGGTCTCGGACGCGATTTGGACCAAAACGGGAGCAATCTGGAGCTAAAGGGATGAAATACGTCAAGAGCTTCCTTCTTGATTCGGCTGGAGTCAGACATCCCGAGTCAGATACCCCGAGTCAGAATGCCCGAGTCAGATACCCCGAGTCAGACACCCCGAGTCAGAAGAATGGGCTGGGCCGAATTCTTAATAGTCCCGTTTTGACTCGGTCGAGTCAGAGTACTGACTCGGTCCGAGTCAAAACCCAGAAAAAGCCCAGATTCGTATTTTCAGAGTCGGAACGGGAGTAGGACTTGGGAAGCGCCGCCTAGGGTTTATAAAAAGACTCTACAGACGTCTTAGAGAGGGGGACAGACTTTACACAGACTTTGGAGAGCTTTGGTGAGAGAAATAGGAGTTTTACGGGATTTCGGGATGAAGAAGGAGAGTTGGAACGTGAAGATCGCTTGCTGTCGACATGAGTCTTTCTTCTCCCTCTTTTCTTTCTGTTTCTAGTTTTGCTCAGTGTTTTTCCATGAACCGTGAGTAGATCCACGGCTGTGGATTAGGGATTCGTTTGTGTTTTGGGTATGTTTGAACCCTAACTTGGTTGCGATTTGGATTTGTTCGGTTTTATCGATTTGTGCTTTATTGGATTGGTGTTTGCTGACCCTTGGCCAATTATTTCAGATTCTGAACTACATAGGAATATGGGTTTAGTTTCGGATCGAAATCGATAGAATAGATCGTATTATTCACATAGGAATATGGTTTGATCGATCTAGGATTGATGATAGTGTTCTTCATGCATCTAGTTTGATAAATCACATAGGGATATGGATTTAGAAAACCTTAGATAGTGAGTTATATGCCGGGAGCTGATTTCTCTATCTTTGTTGCTTGACGATTCCCGAATACAGATTCAATATCATGATTCTCG
>NW_010966757.1:50827-51935 GCF_000463585.1 Tarenaya hassleriana
TAGTCTACCATAAGAGGAATTCCAACTTCCAAGCACTCTCCTGAACCTATTTACCGTTCTTCTCCTCTAAGATATTTTGTCTTTTTATTTATTTTGTTCACACATTATTTTCTTTTTTTTTTGGTGGAGAGAATGCTAAGAGAAGTAGTATCCCGAGTTCCTAGGACGTTGAAGTTGACAAGTGTCTCCGCTTTTGCTTTTCTCTAATAATCATGATACTTGTCCCACAACTTAGACCCGAACCGTCGAATTTCGACGCACTCATGTCATCGAATGATTTTCATTAACGATATAGTGACAGCGGAGTGTTGGGATGTGTATACTTTCTTCGCTTATTCCTACCACATTCTTTCCAAGAGACTATCTATCCTATGGGAGAAGCTTCGGGAACGGTTTTAGGGAGATATTTAACCTAGGTTCGGTCGATCCTACTCTTTGGCATACCTATAGACAACAATATACCCCACAACCTAGAATCGTAAGCATCAAAGAGAGGGTTCGCTATTCACCTATCATCGACAATCTACTCGAGCACCTAGAGGTCTAAGTCCAAATCGCTAAGCAATCTCTAAGCAGCTATCACCATCATCTCATCATCGACCAATCTCAACTCAAAACGGTTTATGCAATGCATATGCTTCTACATGTTCTAGACCTATATGTAACAAATGCAATGCAAAACTAGGTGGTGTCTATATGTACAAGTGCAAGAAATGCAAATGTGGAATGCATCTATAGTGAGAAATCTTTTTTTTGGTTTTTTATGCAAGTGAATGTATGAAATGCATCCTAGAAGGGACTGGAACCGGTGTTAGATGCTCACCCCCCCAGACATGAACGAAACACCGTCCGCGGTGTCACTCGAATCTGAAGGGGCGTAATATGTGGAATAGAAAGTTCAAAACTAAGTGAAATAGGAGGGGAAAATGAGTGCATAACCTTGTGGCCAAGGTTAAAAGAGGCCTCCATGCATTCCACCTTTGATGTGTTCCACATTGTGTTGTCTTTTGTTCCAAGTCGGGATTCAACCTTAGATAAGAGCTTAGAACAAGCAAAGATCAAGTGAATCCGATAACAGTCAAGTATGCAAGACAACATAACAAAATAA
>NW_010966757.1:52451-55654 GCF_000463585.1 Tarenaya hassleriana
TATGAGGGTCTGGCTGGCATCTCCTCGGGGCATGCTGCGGTGTCACTCGAAAGTAGAGGCCCTCTGTACTCAGCGGAGGAAGCTCAGTCGTGGGTAGAGTGACTGTCCGTGGCGTGGCGTTCTCGTCCAGATACTTCCACGCGTATCGAGTACGAGCGGGGTTCTCGATCGCTCTCTTCAGGAAGAGAGTCTCCAAGTCTAGCTCTGTAGGGCCGTCGATAGCGCCCCAGCTCATCCCCAAATTGATCCCCACTCTCCGGGCGATCATAGATACAATGCCACCTACCCACAGCGCGGATCTGGCAGAGCTCTTCTGTGCGCTGCACTGAAGTTGTAGGGCCACCTTAGATGCCACATCTAACTCAGACATTCCCCAATCATCGCCGTCGAATGCATCTCTGAGTGCTCGGCGTAGCAAACATACCTCTAGGGTCGTGACGTTCCCCTAATCTCCTCTAGCAAACAGACCTCCGAACATAAACATGTGAAGGTAACGTACTGCCGGATGTCTGATCCAAGTGGACTTCCCCTTTCCCCTCGATGCGTCCTGCGAGGCAATAGTCTGCCAGAACTGATGGTATGCCTCTGTGGGGACTTCTGGCCACATGCTCGTGGTTCCCCGTGGAACTCCCAGTATCTCTGCGAAGTCTGCCATGTTGAAGCAGTAGGTCTGGTTGACTAGACGGAAAAGCATATAGGCGTCTTCGATCGAGCCATCCTCTGGGAAGTAACACCTATAGGAGGAGAGAAATTCCAACGTGAGGTGCTGGTAGGTCTCCTCCCATGTTATGAACAGTCTGTCCCATCCCAACTGATGGAACAGATATCTCACTTGCTCCTCTATCCCGAGCTTCTGAATGTCGTTACTCACGAATTTCGTCGGTGAAAGCCCCTGGTTTGCCAACCTAACGTGGCGGCGTCTCTGACCTGCGAGAACATACTGGATGTGTGGGGGCTGCGCGCGGGTAGTAATGATGGGTGTTAGCTCTGTGAGTTCTCCCACTGCGCTCTCGGGTATCTCAAACGGGTCTGTCTTGGGAGCGGTGTCACAGTATACTTCGAAATCCATCTGCTCAAAGATATAAAACATCAAACGGTTAATCATAGCATGGATGGTTCGAAAAGAGATCGTGAGAAGTCGATAAACAACGGAAAATCTGTCTCACGGTGTTTCGGTCCTATACGGTCTAGTTTCAGACCGTCTGGACCGAACGTGTGAATTTTTCTGCGCGGACAGGGTCCCGGTCCGTCAGGTCTGTGTGACAGACCGTCGGGTCTGTAATTTCAGACACGGGAACGGACGGACTGGACAGAACAAGTGCGGAACGATCGGTCTGCTCAGTCTTCGGTCTATCAGCACCTGGAACGGACGTTCTGCGCAGCAGACCGTCCGTTCTAGGGCGTCCTTTCTTCTCCGCGAGCCAGACCCGACGTTCTACACTGCAGACTGTCCGTTCTAGTGGTCCGCCATTGTTAACCCTTGAAAACCTTCGGGTTTTCACGATATTCTCCCCTAGAGTCCCTAAATTGCGACCTATTCTAAGCCGATTTTGCAAGAATTAAGGCCAATACTCATCAATCGCTCAAAATTTTTCGATTATACCTTAGGGAATTGAGTATGGAACGAATCAGAGCAAGAGTGAGAGAGGGAGAGAGAGAGAGGGGGTTCGCCGCGGACTGGGGAGGTTCGTCGGAGGTTGATGCGGCCGGAATCTGCTCGGAAAGTCGCCGAAGGGGGAGAGTTCGAACTGGGTCTGGAGCGTGTGTGCGGAACGGAGTGTGGACGGTCTGAACCCCACTTACCTTTTATTGTGAGTCTTTGCCCTAGAACGGACGTTCCGATTAATGGAGACCGCTCGTTCCACATATCCAAAACGGACGTTCTGGTTAACGTAGTCCGTCCGTTCCATATGTCTAGAACGGACGTTCCTTGTGAATTCGTAGACCGTCCGTTCTGCTTCTTTTCCAGGTAGCTTCCCGACTTCGCTTTTCAATTCCCGTTTTCCTGCATCACAACCTGTCTAATCCGGTTCTAAACAACATCAATCATACCAGGAAAGCATCAAACCCAATCAAGAGAGTGCAAATGAATGATTCTAAATGAGATGCAATTGCTAAAAAGGATACGAAAAAGGATATATACAAGTTCGGGGTGCCTCCCGAGAGCGCTTATTTATGGTCCTAAGCTTGACCGTGGGGTTGCTCACTCGTCTTGAGGATCGGAGAAGCTCATTAAGCTCCTCTCTTTGGCATGCTCCCCGGGGTTGTAAATCTTCAACCGTTGCGCATTGGTCTTGAATGTATCCCCTCCATAACCATATAACTCTATCGCTCCGTGAGGGTAGCGTGTTTAACCGTGAAAGGCCCCGACCAACGCGATCTCAACTTGCCTAGAAATAGTTTGAGCCTTGAGTTAAAGAGAAGTACCTGATCACCTTCTCTAAAATCCCTCTGCAAAATCCGACGATCATGCCATCTCTTAGTTCTCTCCTTGTAAATCCGGGCATTCTCGTAGGCATCCAACCGAATCTCATCGAGTTGGTGAAGCTGCAACATTCGCTTCTCCGCAGCCGATTTCCAATCGTAATTAAGCTTCTTAATTGCCCAATATGCCCTGTACTCAAGCTCAACTGGCAAGTGACAAGCTTTTCCATAGACAAGTTGAAAAGGAGACATACCGATGGGTGTCTTAAAGGCTGTCCTATACGCCCATAGAGCGTCATCAAGCTTGGACGCCCAATCTTTCCTTGACCTTGACACCGTCTTCTCAAGTATCGCCTTGGTCTCCCTATTCGAGACTTCAACTTGCCCGCTCGTCTGAGGGTGATACGGGGTAGCCACCTTATGCCTCACACCATACTTCTTCAAAAGCGCTTCCATGGTGCGGTTGATGAAGTGAGATCCTCCATCGCTAATCACGACCCTTGGCGTCCCGAATCTCGGAAAAATCACCCTCTTGAACATCTTCGTCACCACTTTCGAGTCGTTAGTGGGACTCGCCATCGCTTCTACCCACTTGGTGACATAATCGACCGCCACGAGGATGTATTGGTTCCCATAAGAAGATGGGAACGGTCCCATGAAGTCTATACCCCAAACATCGAACGGTTCAACTTCCAAGATATATCGTTGAGGCATTTCGTGGCGGCGGGAGATGTTCCCCGTTCTCTGGCAAGCATCGCAAGAGGAGACGTATTGATGAA
>NW_010966757.1:55952-56485 GCF_000463585.1 Tarenaya hassleriana
GAGTAAGCACTGGACGAAGAGTGAGGATATCTTTATGTCGCTAAATCCGAGATAAGTGGTCGGCCACTCCATTCTTTGTACCCTTCCTATCTCTGATCTCCAAGTCAAACTCTTGCAGCAAGAGAATCCATCTGATCAACCTCGGCTTGGCATCCTTCTTGGATAGGAGATACCTCAAGGCAGCATGGTCGGTGTACACAATCACCTTCGAACCGACCAAGTAAGACCGAAACTTCTAAAAGGCGAATACTATGGCGAGTAGTTCCTTTTCGGTTGTGGAATAGTTCATATGAGCATCGTCTAAGGTCCTACTCGCGTAGTATATATAGCGTGAAGCTTCCTGTCTCTCCTCTGACCCAAAACAACCCCCACTGCGAAATCACTCGCGTCGCACATAAGCTCAAAGGGAGCTTCCCAATCCGGTGGCTGAATGATGGGCGGAGAGATCAACGCCTTATTCAGAGTCTCAAAGGCGGCCTGACATTCATGGGTGAACTCAAAAGGCACGTCCTTTGCAAGTAGTTCGGTCAAAG
>NW_010966757.1:57248-59850 GCF_000463585.1 Tarenaya hassleriana
GTAACCGTCCTAGTGGGTATCAATTCGTTATGCCCGTTTTCTACCACAGTGATACCCCCTTCTTTGGTACAACTTGCACGGGACTAACCCATGCACTATCCGAAATCGGGTAAATGATACCCGCATCTAACAATTTGAGTACTTCCTTCTTCACTACCTCCTTCATGGTCGGGTTTAACCTACGTTGATGCTCGATGGAGGTTTTGGAACTATCCTCTAGATGGATGCGGTGCATGCAAAGGGATGGACTAATGCCTCTAATGTCGTCTAGAGTGTAACCCAAGGCTTGTCTATACTCCCTAAGCAATGCAACTAATTCAGCTAGTTCCACATCAGTCAAGGCAGCATTAACAATGATCGGGTAAGTAGAGTTAGGACCGAGAAATTCATACCTAAGCCCTTGTGGTAAGGGCTTCAGTTCCACCTTTGGCGCGCTTTCTGGATCCCAATCTTTCTTCCCGCTCGTCTCCACATCGGGCTGCTTGACTTGAATGGAGGAGACCGGGGCTTGATGACTCGGAGAAGGTGATGGCTCCTCTCCGTCTTCCTCGTCCCTTAGCCAAGGGAACTCACGGGCAGAACAAGATAAGGGCTCAACGGCTCTGTGTTTCCAGCCCTCTAGCTCAATAGATGAGCTGTCATCTAAAGTCCGAACGATGCTCCGGACTTCCTCCCAATCGCAGTACATGTTGTCTTGTACCGCGTTTAATGCCATCTCGAGGGGGTCTGACTCTCTAAATTCACCCCTCACTTCGTCGACCAATGTGTCGATCAGGTCTAGGTAGAAGGAAGACTCTACCAAATGCGGTTGCTTGAGATTCTGATCAAGTCTGAATTCAACCGTCTCATCTCCGATCTTCATCGTAAGTGTTCCTTCTCTGACATGCACTACAGCATCAGCGTGTTCAGAAACGGCCTACCAAGTATGATAGGGATTTTAGAATCCTCCGGCATGTCCAGAACTACAAAGTCGACGGGGACATAGAATTCCCCTACCTTCAGAGGCACATCTTCCAAGATCCCAGCGGGATACTTCACTGATCGGTCGGCCAATTGCAGTGCCATCCTCGTCGGTTTCAGCTCACCGACATTAAGTTTCTTAATTATGGAGAGAGGCAGCAAACTGACACTTGCGCCCAAATCGCAAAGCGCCCTCTTAATCTCCACATTTCCCAATCTGCACGGGATAGAGAAGCTACCGGGATCAGCCATCTTCTGCGGTAGGTCCGTCTGCAATATGGCTGCACTCATTTCTGTGCTAAGTGCCACTGTCTCCTTCTCAACCGTCCTCTTCTTCGTAAGAATATCCTTCAGAAATTTAGTGTAGGACGGGATCTGTAACACTACCTCATGAAAGGGCATGGTCACTTCTAATTTCTTCAACATCTCCGTAAATTTGGCGAACTGGCTGTCTTCATTAAACTTCCTCGCCCGAGATGGAAATGGTAGAGGGGGTGCCTGCGGATGAGGCAGAATGTACCTTGCCTCTCCCCCCTCTACAGCATGGCCCTTGCCTTTATCTAAGGCGACCCTCTGTGGTTCGTGTGAACCTTCTCCCTCTTCTCTGGTAACTGGGGAGGTCTCCGGAAGCTGTCTTCCGCTTCTCAGGCCTATGGCATTGATATGCTCTCTCGGGTTAGGATCAGCCTTACCCGGAAATTGGCCTTGAGGTCTCGTTGCCTGGGAAGCAAGCTGAGCAATCTGATTGTCCATCATCTTGATATGTGAATCCAACCCATCCAATCTCTGCTCGAAGCTCTCTTGCTTCCCTTTGAATCCTTGCATCTCTTGACCCAAGCTAGAAAACGAGTTTTTCTGATCGTGCATTAGCTGGGCTAACATCGACTTTAACTCTGACTCCTCTTCCTTAGCCTGAGGCGGAGGGGCTCTGTATCCTTGATTTCTCTGATTGTAGTCTTGGCCCTGATTCTGATACCCCTGATTCTGGCTCTGGTAGCCCTGATTCTGGTATCTAGACTGAAATCTTGGGGGTCCCTGAGGTTTCGCTCCGCTTTGATGCTGAGGGTTCAACGCTCCTTGCGGGTTGCCATAAGAAAAGCCAGGGTGATTCCGATTACCCGGATTGTAGAAGTTCGACTGATTGTTGTATTGATTTCTTCCCACATAGTCAACTTCTTCCATGGCTTCTTCTGCTTGTTCCACCATGTACATGCCCGGTTTACCCTTCTGTGGGTTTGATGAACCGGACCTAGCAAGCTGCAGCTTGATGGCAGAAAGCTCCGAAAGAACGGTACAAGGTCTCATCATCATCTTGAGCGAAGGAGTTAATCTTGTTCAGCGCCAACTGTGTCTTCATGGGAGAGTAATATTTCATCATAAACTTCTCCTCCATCTCATTCCATGTAGAAATGGAATTTGGCTCCAAGGTATAGAGCCAATCCCGTGCCTTATCCATCAGAGAGAAAGGAAATGCCTCAATCATCGTGTCTTCCATTATCACGCCCGGCGGCTTTTTAATGGTTCGACATAGCATCTTGAATTGCGTAAGATGAGAATTCGGATCCTCATTATACCTCCCTCTGAAGCTCATCTGATTCAGCATCTGAATGAACTGTGGCTGCAGCTCAAAGTGGTCTAAGGG
>NW_010966757.1:59905-61109 GCF_000463585.1 Tarenaya hassleriana
TTGAGTATGCTTGGGCGTGGTGTACATCCCAAGAGTCTGCGGATTAGCTCAGACGTGCTCTCTTGGCTGCGCTTCACCCCTTGCTGCCTCTTCTGCCATTCTGTCCTCTCTTCGTTTTCTGCGGATTTCCCTTTCTGTTCTGTCTATGTCCGGGTCAAAGGCAAGCTCAAAATCTGGGTCGAGTTATCTTCGAGTGGGACGTCTGCTCATGCACTAAGAGAACCTGCAAAAATAAAAGTCCAGGAAAAGGCAGAGAAGATGAATCGAAGTGAATAAAAAGGCAGAGAGTAGGGAGAGACACCCGATAAAGTCCAGAACGATCCCGGAAAAGTCCAGGAAAATCGGAAAAAATCCAGAAAAATTCAGAAAAGTCCACGAAATGTCCAGAATAACTCCGAAAAAGTCCAGAGAATTCTGAAAATGTCCAGAGAGGTCCCGAAAAATCCAGAACAAGTCCAGAAAAGTCCAGGAAAGTACAAACAACAAAAATAATAAACAGAAAAATCAAGAAATAAAAGAAATGAGGAAAAATTGACTCAAGAGAAAAATAAAAATCACACAAACACACAAAGAAAAAGGAAGTGAACAAACACGCAAAAAATCAAACCGAAAAAAATCAAAGACTCCGAAAAAACTAACCTAGAGTCAATCTATCCTAGCTATGGAAACCGTAAAAAGTCCCCGGCAACGGCGCCAAAAACTTGATCACTTGCGTGACGAGCTTTAAATTTATAACCCGAAACACAACTAATCCGCAAGTATACGGATGTCGTAGTACCAGGGTCGAACACAAGGACTTAAGCGGTTAAGCTAGGAATCGACTAAAACTAGGAAAACTTGTGAAAATAAAGTTGATGATTGTTTTGTGGTTTTGAAAGTTGTAGAAAATTAAATGAGAGAAATAAAATCAAAACAAGCAATAATTCAAAAAGGGGAAATCAAATGGCCAAGGGTTATGGATTTCGGGGTTCACCAACATGCGGGATGTGTTTGTTAGTGCAAGTATTTGCACGTGTTGTTTTGGTTGTTAAAAAGTTGTTGCAGGTTCAACAACCTATGAGAGATTTCAGGAGAAGAATCCGGCGAAGATTGCACTCGAGCAAATCTGAGGTACAATTGACGAGATTCAGATAGAGTCAAAGACCAAAGAGATAAAGTCTAAGGCTGAAGAGATAGAGTCAATAACAAGAGATAAGGCGAGATC
>NW_010966757.1:61274-64040 GCF_000463585.1 Tarenaya hassleriana
TGGTGAGTGCGAGTCTGAGAGGGAGACCGATTGGGCAAATCTCTTTTCTCTGGTGAGTTATTTATGTTGTGAGGTTTTTTGATCAGTAGAATTCATTGTGAGAGGGGAAGAAACTCAGGGGGAGTTTTGGGTGAGTGTAGTAAGTACGATTCTTACAACAAAAAGTGAGTGGTACTTGACTATCTTTCTCAAGTGAATAGAACTGATTAGTTTTCCGCATTACTCTTTGAGTGTTCAACTTTTTCAGTGTTAAATATTGAGAATCTATTTCATACTTCCTTTGAAATTGGGGATTCCAAGATAAAGATCGGGATTCGCTCTCTCAAGCTAAATGCCCGCTACCCAAGAGGACATTCCATCTACTTTCGTAACTTGGAATGGAATCTTGAGTGCATTGAACTCTCTTGTCAAAATCCTAGAACTCTCTTGTCAAAATCCTAGGTTGGATTGAACCGAATTTCTTCGCTTTCAATCACAACCCTATTGAATGAATGCATCAAGGAGTCGAGGTGTCATGTCTCCATGGAAACCAAGACTCTAAAATCAACTCAAGGGGTTTTCATCCCAAGAGAGCATTAAATTTCATTCATCAATCCAAAGCATTCGTTTTCATTCAATGGCAATCCATCTACTCATGAATCCTAAGTCTCCAAAGAGATTCAATCAAAGAGGGATATAGAAAATAAGCATAGAAATCACCCATTGAATGAAATGAAGGTCTAATCAAAGTATAAACATAAATTCATCAAGTGGGTTCACACATCCTCACATGAGGATTCACCCTCAACCCATAACTATCTAACTACTCACAACCCATGTTCAAAAGCAAAGCAAAACAAGGGTAAAGTGCAGAAATCATAGAGAGAGTAGAGAGATGCTCAAGAAATCTTCAATCTTCAATGGAGTTTCCTCCTTCTTTCAGCACTGAACTCAAAAGCTATAACCATCATTTTCAATACAGTTGATAAGGATGAGTTTAAGCAAATTCAAGGGTGCAAATCAGCAAAAGATGCATGGGATGCGCTTGAGTTGATTCATGAAGGAACGTCAAGTGTCAAGCGCACAAGGAGAGATCGAATCAAGCATCAGTTCAATATGCTTCAAATGGGAGAAAATGAGAGTGTAAAGGAATTCTGTAGCAGGCTGAATGCACTGGCAAACGAAGCAGAGGTCCTTGGAAAGACCTATCGAGATAAACAGCTCGTGGCAAAACTCCTGGTAAGCTTACCCAAAAAGTTTCTCTCATAAATCTGCTTTTACTATGGTAAACAATGTGGATACTATCAGCTTCAAAGAGACAGTTGGAGCTTTTGCTGCTCACGAGTTAGAACTGGAACTATATGAAAAGCCAAAAGGAGTGACTCCAAACAAGGGGCTGACACTTCATGTTCCAGAATCATCTGTGGCTCCTAGTCAAGTGTCACTGGAGGAAGACATGGCGATGATTGTGAAAAAATTCAACCGGTTTTTTAAGAAAAAACCAGGTACCACTGGCAAAGCAGAATCAAGAAATTCTGGAAAATGTCTGGAATGCCAGGGAGTAGGTCACTGGAAGGCCGAATGCCCTAGCATTGCCAAGAGGGAGACAATGTTGAAAAATCTGAAGGATCTTCAATGCTATGAATGCAAGGAATATGGACACACGAAGAACGAATGTGCAATTGGAAAAACAAGAGGTAAATCTCTGATCACTCATGAAGAGATTGATACCGATTCTGATGAAGAAAGTGCAGAAGATCTGTCAAATTTTGTTGCATTCATTGGAATAATCGAAGAGATTGAAGAAGAGATATCCGAAGAAGATCTGTACAAGGATATGTCAAGGCTGTACGACATCAACACAAGATTGATCGAAGAACAGAAGGAGAAAGAGGCAAAGATCTTGGAAATCAAGAAGCAGCTAGATACGAAAGTATCAGAAGTTGATAATCTTAAGAAGCAACTAAAGGAGAAAGAGGAAAAGATTATCTTATTACAGAATCAATTGGAAGGTACCATGAAGAATGTGAGAATGCTTGGAAATGGCACTGCAAAATTGGATCACTTACTGACAATCGGGCGAACAGATTCTGGACATACTGGACTTGGATATACTGGAGGGAGTAAAAACAAAGTAGGAAACTTTGTTTCAGGAGGAAAACTTGGAGATGAAGTGATCTCACAAGTACAACAGACTCCAAAGATCAAGATTGATCTATATCCAAGACAAAGACCGCAGAACTATCGTGAGCATCGCACTTGTTTCTACTGCGGAACAAGAGGTCACATCAGAATGAATTGCTACTACTGGCAAAATTATCAGGTACCACCCACTCTAAGATGGAGGCAAGTCTGGAGAAGAAAAGATGTCTCAAGGTGTAATGTGGCATACACTTCTGAACTGAAGTCAAGCGAACAACGGTGGTATTTTGACAGTGGATGCTCACGTCATATGACAGGAGATGTCAATATGTTGTCTACATTTGAAGAAAATCCCAAAGGAGGAAATGTGACATTTGGAGATGGAAGAAAAGGGAAGATCTTGGGCAAAGAAAATCTGGATGCATCAGGACTGCCCAAACTTATAGATGTCAATGTTGTCCAAGGACTCAAGGCAAATCTCATAAGCATCAGTCAACTGTGTGATTCTGGATTTCAGGTAAATTTCACTAAAGATGCTTGTGTTGTTACAAACCTTTTTGGAGATTGTGTGTTGACAGGAAAAAGAACTCCCAGCAATTGCTACACTTGGGTAAATCCTGACGAAAGCACTCAAAGTGAGAAGTG
>NW_010966757.1:65067-66371 GCF_000463585.1 Tarenaya hassleriana
AGAGTCTTGGAGGAAAGAGGTATGTGTTTGTATGTGTTGATGATTTCTCACGTTTTACTTGGGTCAGGTTCTTAAGAGAGAAGTCAGAAACATTGGGTGTATTCGAACACTTATGGCTGCAACTCCGAAATGGAAAATGTAGTGTTCAGAGAATTCGGAGTGATCATGGGCGTGAATTTGAAAATGAACAGTTTGCAGAATTCTGCAACAAATATGGGAGTGTCCATTAGTATTCTGCACCTAAAACTCCTCAACAAAATGGAGTGGTTGAAAGGAAGAATAGAACACGGCAAGAAATGGCAAGAACAATGTTACATGCAAGAAACGTTGTGAAACGTTTCTGGGCAGAAGCGGTAAGTACAGCATGCTACCTTGTCAACCGCGTCCATATCAGACCAGGCACAGCCAAAACTCCATATGAAATATGGAAAGGTAAGACTCCTCCTCTAAAGTTTGTTCATATATTTGGTTGTCAATGTTTTGTGTTGAATGATCGAGAATACAGAGGAAAGTTCGATGCCAAAAGTGATGAAGGTATGTTCTTGAGTTATGCAATGAACTCTGCTGCATATAGAGTATACAATTTGCGCACTAGAACGATTATGGAATCAGCTAATGTTGTCTTTGATGAGGAACATAGTGCAGAGCAGAGTGAAGTCCCGCCGAAACTACTTCACGATGTTCCCAGTGAGCACTTGGTAGAAGAACAAACTGACAATGCAGAAGTTGAGACCAAGGAAGAAGAAGATTTGGAAATTATCTCTACTCCTACAGTTCACAGAAATCATTCCGAAGATGATGTGATCGGAAATGTACTCGATCCCATGCGTACACGAGGTAAAAGGATGAATTATCAAGATATGGTACGTTTTGTGTGTTTTTCTTTGCAGAATGAACCCTCTCGAGTGGATGAAGCATTGAAGGACGAATTCTGGGTAAAGACAATGCACGATGAACTGGAGCAATTTGTGAGGAATGATGTGTGGTATCTTGTGCCCCGACCAGATCACATTAATGTGATTGGAACGAAATGGATTTTCAAAAACAAAACCAACGAGTCTGGAGAAGTAGTTCGCAATAAAGCCAGGTTAGTCGCTCAAGGATACACACAAGTGGAAGGTATCAACTTCGATGAAACTTTTGCACCCGTTGCTCGACTAGAGTCTATTAGATTGTTGCTTGGCATTGCGTGTTTTCTTGGTTTTAAGTTGTTTCAGATGGATGTCAAGAGTGCCTTTCTCAATGGTGTGATTCAAGAAGAAGTGTACGTCGAACAACCTGCTGGTTTTGAGGATCCACATTTT
>NW_010966757.1:66913-73810 GCF_000463585.1 Tarenaya hassleriana
TGATCGGGAGTCTACTGTATTTAACGGCAAGTAGACCTGACCTGTGCTTAAGTGTGGGCGTATGTGCCAGATATCAAGCAAAACCTAAGAAGTCTCACCTACTGGCAGTGAAAAGGATAATCAAATATGTCAAATGGACAATTGATTATGGGCTACATTATACAAAGGATACGAGTACACATCTAGTAGGATACTGTGATGCAGATTGGGGAGGAAATACGGATGATCGAAAAAGCACATCAGGAGGATGTTTCTTTTTGGGTATCAATCTCGTATCATGGCACAACAAGAAACAAAATTCAACATCATTATCCACTGTTGAAGTCGAATACATCGCACTGGGAAGTTGTTGTACTCAATTAATGTTGATGAAGCAAATGCTGACTGATTATGGAATTGACACTCACTCTTTTACAAATCATTGTGACAACACAAGTGCAATCAACATCTCTAAGAATCCAGTACAACATTCACGAACTAAGCATATAGAGATAAGACATCATTTCCTCAGAGAGCAAGTGGAAAAAGGGAGTCTTATGATTGAGTACGTACCCACTGAACATCAATTAGCTGATATATTTACTAAACCACTTGACATGAATAGATTTACGTGTTTGCAAAAATCTCTTGGTATTGGAAATTTTTGATTTTGATCACTAACTGAGTTTGTTCTGAAGTGTTTAAGTGAAACAGTGTTGAAAGGGCGGTCAGTGGTACCTCACAAAGTAGTCAGGTGCACTTCAGACATTGGTGATACGAAAATCCTTTGGTACTCCTCTGTCAGCTTATACTCAGGCAAAAAAAAAAAAATGAGTGATGATTTGTGTTTGTGTTTCGCTTGGTGAAGTTAAAAAAAAAAAAGGGAACTGACATGAGTAGATTAACAAAATCGCTCGGGTCTAAGTTGAACAACATACAGTTCTTTCGACGGTCTAAGGTCAGATGTAACTGATTCATCATACTCCGCTGTAAGGTGATACTTTACAAGAGTATATCTCAATGAGATAGACTGGGCTTAAGTGGTGAAACAGTATGATTGGATTCAACGTCCTAGAAGTTCAGGCGGATGAAAAAGCACTGGACGAAGAGTGAGGTGTCACTGACTCAACTGGATACACTGCGAACTAAGGTACGAAAGAATAAATTCCCTTGGTGTTAAAATCGTAATTTTATCGCGTAACGGATTTCTGTTTTAAATGTTTTTGAACGTTATTTCTCGAAATGATTGATGTGAGTGGTTGAGTAAGTTTTCGGTTATTGGGAAGTGGGATCCGAAAAATCAGAGATTTCTCAAACAAACTCATTGCCCCACAATAAAAAGAAGTGTTTTCTCTCTATCCCTGCGAAGTTCTGGTGCAAAAACCCTAAATCAGAGAGGTTGATTCGCAAGAGAGTTGTGTGGTTCAACAGAAGAAAAACGCAACGAGAGAGTGAAATTTCAAGTGTCAGACTCAACATGGATCCGAAAGAAAGGAGAGAAGATGCTGGTGAGGATCGTCACCCAGAATCAGAAGAAGAAGGTTCATATGGAGAAGAAAAATCGAGTGAACTCAGAAAGGAAGAATCTTCGAACTCGTTCGTGAGTGCGGAAGAAGATCCAGAAGAAGACCCATCAGAAGAATCTCGCAAAAATCCGAGAGAGATTCGACGAACTAGCAAGAAAGAAACAGCGGGTAATGAAATCCAAGAACTCGATAGCCCAGAGGAGAAGATTCAAGGAACAGACGCGGAGATCCCAGAAGAATTCCAGGAAGGAAACCCTAGGATCGAAGATGAATGCAAGGAAATTGAGGATCTACAAACCTCTCTGCCTCCAGAACAAGTTGATACGGGTAAACTTGATGAACTCTTCACTTACTCTAATAGAGATATAGAGGAAAGTACGGATAGTGAGCCTAGGTTGAGAAGAAAAAACACAAGAAGGTGTGTAGATTTTGATGTGAGTGTAGAGAATATAGAATCTGGGAAGGATGTGAGTGATACATCCAAACAAATGGAGAAATTGCCCTCAGTTCAATTAGGGCAGGAGAAATCGAAGGATGCTGAAATCGAAGTGGTTGCGGACTCAGCAACGGAAACAGAAGTACTGAAATCAAAGGAGGATGATGAACCTGAGGTGGACTCACGTGCTCAAAAGGTTGAAAGCAAGAAACCTAAGGCAAAGAGCGCTGAGAGAAAGGGCAAAGTGTCTGACTCTCGAGTGATAGCTGAACAGAGAGCACGGACCAGATCTCAATTGGCTGCAAAACCAGTGACAACTGCTAAAAGTCCTCCTAAGAAGATACAAAGGAAGACAAAATCACAGCCTGCGTTGGTGATTGCTGAGCATAAAACTCCGAAGAAAGCTGAGAAAAGAAAGGCTGGACCAGCAAAGGACATGCCCCGAGCAAAATCCTCAAAGGTTTCTGAGGAATACCAAAAGGAGAAACTAAAGGGGAAGAGAAAGGTTCATGAAGAGAGTGAGATACCCAGTTCTCCTTCTGGGTCCGAAGATGAGGAACTACTGGCGAGCCTGTGCATGTCTCATCACTTTGTTGATGAGAAATCTGAACAAAGGTTCAATGACATGAAGAATCTCAACACGATTGTGGAGAGGAACGTGAATGTCAGCAATCTCAAGGAGCAAGGGATATGGGACATCCTAGAACGTCTGAATCTAGAAGAGACAGTCACTCATGCATGTCGTCACAGCAAAATTCTGATCAAAGAATTTTATGCAAACATCACGAAGAAGATTGTGAAGGCTGGAGATCCAATGTACCATTGGGTGTACATAAGAGGGAAGATACTGCACTTTTCTCCAGCTGTAATCAACAAGTTTTTGGGCTTGAAGAACTCAGTTGTGCCTATCATGGATGAGCTGGACAGGGAGATTGACCAGAAAGAGCTGGAGATAGCTCTCACTGACACCTTTGATGAAAAGAGGAAAGGAGAAATAACCCCAGTGGAGCTAAACTTTGAGGCTTCAGTACTGTTCAAAATAGCCAGAGCTAACTGGTTACCAACCCAGCGATCAAGTCTGATCCACAAGAGGCTAGCAGTTTTCATCTACTGTGTGAAGAAAGGGATAAAGATCAACTATGGAAACATGATCTTCGATCATATTCTGGAAAGAGCACTGAACTTCAGAGCAAGGTTCAGATTACCTTATCCCTGCCTAATTCAGAGCATCCTCACCAAGCAGTGCCCGGAACTCATTGACCCAAAGGAAAACACTGAAGTAATTCAGAAACACTTGGTGGTTGAGACAAGAATCAAAAGGAAAAAGGGTAAAGGAAAGAAGGACTACAAGAAGATGCTGGAGACCCTCAAAGATGCAGAAAAAGCATTGATAAAGATGGAGCTCGGACTAAGGAAGCAGGCAACACATTGTCAGCAAATCCGTGCAACAGTCCACGAATATGTTGAAGCAACTCTGAGTAATGTGTTCATTATTCATTCAGGTACTCATCACCTTGATATTATTGTTTATGATTATCATTATTCATTCAGGTACTCCTCACCTTGATATTATTGTTTATGATTATTTCATTCATGCCCACAGGGGGATAACTTGAGGAAGCAGAAGGAAATCTCGACTCAGAAGAAGAAGACTCGAATGAGGAGGACGAAGAAGAGGATTCTGAGATGCCTAAGCCGACGCCTAAGCCGATCCCTAAGAAGGTCGAAACATCCCGGAAGTCAGGAACAAGCAGGAAGACAAGGAAAGCAAGGAGTCCTTCAGATGATGACTCATCTCTTTGTTTCTAACTTTTTCTTAGATGATGATCTGAATTTCTGTGTTTGATGACTCTGTCTGTTTTGATGACTTATGTGGGGTTGTGTGATAACTCTGCTTTTGGTGTTTGTTTTAAACCTTGATGATTTCAGTTGAAGGATTCGTGTTTGTGTGCATGATCTGAAATAACCAAAAAGGGGGAGATTGTTAGTGCAAGTATTCGCACGTGTTGTTTTGGTTGTTAAAAAGTTGTTGCAGGTTCAACAACCTATGAGAGATTTCAGGAGAAGAATCCAGCGAAGATTGCACTCGAGCAAATCTGAGGTACAACTGACGAGATTCAGATAGAGTCAAAGACCGAAGAGATAAAGTCTAAGGCTGAAGAGATAGAGTCAATAACAAGAGATAAGGCGAGATCCTGAAGATAGACTCGAAATCAACAAGAATCAAGAAGAAGTCGATCCAATCACTTCGTGAAGATCTAAGGACGAACCAGAAGAGTTTAAATAGAGGGACGTTTGGCCGGTTTAGATTATTCTTCCGCTGCATGAAACCTAGTAAACCAAACCCTAGATCGATATGATCGCATGCTAGGAATCCGTAGCGAAACCCAACAAGTTAGTAGACCGAGAGGTGAATTCTCTACTCTTGTTGCTTGATGATTTCCGAATACAAGTACGATATCGTTATTCTCGCATGCTTAGCATATACCCATACACGCGAATACGATGCCGATGTTGGTTTAGTGCTCTATGATGTACTATTTGCGAGCTTTACTTGGATGCATTTGATGTATTGACTCTTTCTATGATTTATGGGTTAGTGTTTTATTCATTACATGTTTTGCATACTTAAATATGTTATGAAATCCATGTTTGTTATGAACAATACTAAACTCTTGATCACTTGCGTGACGAGTCTTAAATTTGTAACCCGAAACACAACTAATCCGCAAGTATATGGATGTCGTAGTACCGGGGTCGAACACAAGGACTTAAGCGGTTAAGCTAGGAGTCGACTAACACTAGGAAAATGGTAAAAATAAAGTTGATGATTGTTTTGTAGTTTTGAAAGTTGTAGAAAATTAAATGAGAGAAATAAAATCAAAGCAAGCAATAATTCAAAAAGGGAAAAACAAATGGCCATGGGTTATGGATTTCGGGGTTCACCAACATGCGGGATGTGTTAAATATTGGGAATCTATTTCATACTTCCTTTGAAATTGGGGATTTCAAGATAAAGATCGGGATTTGCTCTCTCAAGGTAAATGCCCGCTACCCAAGAGGACATTCCATTTACTTTCGTAACTTGGAATGGAATCTTGAGTGCATTGAACTCTCTTGTCAAAATCCTAGGTTGGATTGAATCGAATTTCTTCGCTTTCAATCACAACCCTATTGAATGAATGCATCAAGGAGTCGAGGTGTCATGTCTCCATGGAAACCAAGACTCTAAAATCAACTCAAGGGATTTTCATCCCAAGAGAGCATTAAAATCCATTCATCAATCCAAAGCATTCATTTTCATTCAATGGCAATCCATCTACTCATGAATCCTAAGTCTCCAAAGAGATTCAATCAAAGAGGGATATAGAAAATAAGCATAGAAATCACCCATTGAATGAAATGAAGGTCTAATCAAAGTATAAACATAAATTCATCAAGTGGGTTCACACATCCTCACATGAGGATTCACCCTCAACCCATAACTATCTAACTACTCACAACCCATGTTCAAAAGCAAAGCACAACAAGGGTAAAGTGCAGAAATCATAGAGAGAGTAGAGAGATGCTCAAGAAATCTTCAATCTTCAATGGAGTTTTCTCCTTCTTCTTTCTCCTCCAAGAGCTCTCCTTTTCTCTCCCCAAGGTCTCTATTTTCGGCCCCCAATCAAACTTAGAGTTCCCTTGACTCCTTTTCCCTCAAAAACCCGAAGAGACTGGCGAAACGGCGTAGTTTTGGCGGAGTCTGTCAAGTGGTCCGTCCGTTCTAGGTTGGTTCTCCGTCAGACCGTCCGCTCTCCATCTTCAGACTGTCCGTTCTAAACGTGTAGACCGTCCGTTCTGACATGTAGACCGTCCGTTCTACGTTGTGCTCCAGGCCGTCCGTTCTGGCTCGTGGTTCGGAGGGCTGTCTTGTGGTCTGTCGGGTCTGTGCACCCAGTCCGTCCGTTCCAGCATATGGGTCCGTCCGTTCCAGACCTAAAATCTGGGGAATTATGCTTCTGTCTTCTCCGTTTCGTCCCGAAAACCCTCGAGTTCCTGCAATGGTCAAAATCTAGTCCCTGAGACCTAAAGATGGCTCTAATATGCCTAGTGTGTGTGGGAACCGTTTAGAAACCAAAGGCATACTCGGTGTAAAATCCAGATGAAATCCGAGCCATCAGTGGTGGGACTCAGAGAACTGACTCGGTCCGAGTCAGAACAAAGGAAGGCCGAGTCAACACTTGACTCGGTCGAGTTAGAACTCTGCGACACCGAGTCTGAAGCTAACAAAGCTTCGAAGTGTTCCAGCGACTTGACTCGGTCCGAGTCAAGCTTTGACTCGGTCGAGTCAGAGTACAGAAGCTCGAATTTCTCCTCGGTTTCATCGTCTAACGCCTGTGTGAGTTCCCTAATGTCCTCTCACTAGCTGTAGCACCATCCGTGTCGGCTTAAGCTCACCAATATTAAGCATCTTGTAAATGGACAACGGTAGTAAACTGACGCTATCACCAAGGTCGCACAATGCACGGTCTATCGCAATGTTTCCGATTTTGCAGGGAATCGAAAAACTACCAGGATCTGATCTCTTCCGTGGCAACTCATGTTGTAGAATCGCAGCGCACCTCTGTGCTCAAGGATACTGTCTCCTTCCCAATCACCCTCTTCTTAGTCAAAATATCTCTCAAAAATTTCACATATGAAGGGATCTGGAGTATAGTCTCATAGAAAGGCATCTTAACCTCTAACTTCCGAAGCATATCAACAAATCTAGACAACTGTGTATCCTCAGTATGCTTCTTCAATCGCGAAGGGAACGGAACGGGTGGTAAATAAGGTGGAGGAGTTACATATGGCGGTTCGGCTTCCTCTACATGCACCTTAGATGTCTCTTGAGCTATGGCTTTCCCTTTCTCATCAGCAGTGTGTCTAGACGTCGTCCCTTTTTCTGTGGTAGTAATAGGGACCGTCTCAAGC
>NW_010966757.1:74273-79239 GCF_000463585.1 Tarenaya hassleriana
GCATATCCCTGATTCTGCCCCTGAAAACGTGACTGAGTGAAGCCCGGGGGATTATGAGGGATTCTGGAAACGCCCTGTTGCTGTGCAATGCTCCGCTCGGGTTTCCGTAGGAGAAACCAGGATGGTTTCTAGGCGCGTTCGGGTTGTAGAGATTGGAAGGATTCTGGTACTGATTCCTTCCTACGTATGTGACATCCTCAACCGGTTCTTCCTCTGATGTGGTATGATCAACCAGAAACATGTCAGGCTGGACTTTCTGCGGGATAGGCGTACTCTTGAGTCCCATGTGCTGCTTAATTTCCGATAAATCAGACATGACCGCTTTCAAAGCAGCGGACTCACCCAAATCTACCCGTCCTGTTGTGACATCCTCAACCGGTTCTTCCTCTGATGTGGTATGATCAACCAGAAACATGTCAGGCTGGACTTTCTGCGGGATAGGCGTACTCTTGAGTCCCATGTGCTGCTTAATTTCCGATAAATCAGACATGACCGCTTTCAAAGCAGCGGACTCACCCAAATCTACCCGTCCTGTAGAGCATCTGATGCTATCTCCTGACATCCCTCTTGCTTTAGCTATCTTCGCAATCTGCATCTCTAGGGTGTTAAAGGGAATGTCGTATACACTCCCTCCACAAGCTGCATCCATCCATGCTCTAGTATCGTCTATCAGTCTGTGGATGAATGTGGAAAGCAGCAGTCGCTTATCCATGCCGTGGTGTGGACAAAGGCGTTGGTAGACTTTGAATCTCTCACATGCGTCGTACAGACTCTCATCACTCTCTTGAGTGAAGCTGTGTATGGTTCTCTGTGCAGCTCAAGTCTTCTCTAGTGATGTACGCACGGAAGAGGATGGAAGCAAGTCTGATCGCAATCACCGGCTCGCGTCTAGCAGCACTCGAACTCACGAACAAACGGGGATAATCGAAGGGGATTTACGAGAAAATCTCTCAATCACCGGCTCACTCAAGTGGCACTCGAATTCAAGAGAGAATTCAGAGAATGGATGGTGGAAATGAAGGGGAAGATGGCGAGTATGGCTTCGGACAAACCGAAGGGTGAGCCGGACACACCGAGCTCGGGATTTTCGGACAAACCGAAAGAGATTGTTGGACAAACCAACAAAGGATGAGGCAAGCTCGAAATTACTTCATTCAAATGTTCAAATCTATATTGTAATTCACGGAGACAATGTCGGGGTACATACCTTTTCCGCATGAGGATTTTCATCTCTTTCCAAGTGGAAACCGGATCATAATGTGGTCGTCGGTGTTCGATCTCCTTTTGTTCCCACCACATGAGAGCATTCTTCGCAAGATGGGCAGCCGCGTATTGGACCTTTCTTTGGTTCGACCAGGAGTAACACTCAAAGATGTCATTCATTTGCCGCTCCCACTCGAGGTAAACTTCTGAGCCTTCTTCTCCCATAAATAAGGACGACTTAGATTTCCGACCAGCCCTTAATTCATGATACGGGTGGTTGTTTGAGGCCCTCGCAGATTCTATGGGTTGGGTCTCCTGCTCAAGTCGTGTGAGGCGATCTTGAATCTGTTGTAACATTTGAAGCATAGCGCTTTCAGTAGATTCTATATTCGCTCCCTCACGTGACTGTTCGTGGTTACTCATGTCACTAAACCTCGCAACACACAATCACGCAGCAACCAACGTGCAAAAAGGCAGCAAGCAACGTGGTCTGATCAAACAAATGACTTAACGTGCAAGTTGAGCTACAGATTGAGGTTATCACAAACAGATTTGTACCCGAAAACACAGCAGCGTATGAATAGCAAGTAAGGTGCAATCTTGTGCTAATGATGAGCGAGATTTACACAGATTTCTCAACAATGATGCAGATAACACTCAACAAATCACGAACAGAGCTTGATCAAAACTCGTCCAATCATTTCTCGAACAGGTTTTTCAAAGAATTTCAATCAGATTTTCGAAACAGATTTCGCAGCAATCAACGAGGCTAGTCTAACGTGCAATCCTAAGTGAGCAAGTTGCGGACGATTGCGAGGCTACTATTGTGCAGTCCTATTAACGTATAAAGAAACGTTATGTCATGCAGAATGTTCACCAATCATACCAGCACAAACAGAAAGTTTAGACATGCAACAATCAATTGATACAAACAACGTGCACTCCACGCAACAAGTAACGTTTTGGTTCCTAAACTGTTCCGAAAGTACTTAGATGTTTTCAATCTGTTTTCTAAGCTCAATTAGGAATACAAACAGTCTCTCAAACTAACAATTTACCCAGATTCGTGCTTGGTACCGCTTGCCCAAAAAACAATTCAGAAACGAACAACAATCACTCAACAACACGATCAGAGCGCATGAAAGGAACAATATAACCGTGGGGAAGACTGTGATTCGGGACGCCGAAGAGCCTTTCCAAGTCGTGATCTTAATTGATCTCCTGCAAGACACGAAACAAATTCTTAAGTTTGATTGCAATGAGATGTAATCGTCGGATGTTCTTCAGTCAGATTACGAGCATTGTTTCAAGGTGATAAAATTTAGATTTCAAGCACAGCCACCTATGGTTGGATTCGTCTTTGAAAGAGGAAGAGTTTGATATATGGCTCGACAAATAATTCAAAGTTTAGCACAACCAAAATAGTCAAATACTGATGATATGTCAAACTGAACGAAACTAGAAGTTAGGAACGAAATTAAAACCGAAGCGAGAAGCAAGGAGCGATCTCACCGGGGAATTTCGGCCGTAGGATCGAGCAGCTCTGATACCAAAATGATACACGCCTTGGCTCGGAGAGGATGGACCTTAGTTTCAATCACCGGCTCTAAAAGGCTCTCGAATTCAAAACTAAGATAGAAAAATGGATGGAACGAAGGGAAAGAATAGATAGTGGACCTCGGACACACCAAGGCTTGAGTTCGGACACACCAAACTCGTGATCTCGGACACACCGAAGATCGGGATAAATTTCGGACAAACCGAAGAAGAGTTTATAAAACTCGAAATGTTTGAGATATTCTACAAGTCTGATTACAAACGATGCATTACAAGGCCTTTATATAGGCTAGAATTCTCAACTACAACATTAAATGACAAGAACATGCAAGAGGGGTAGGAGTCCATTGCATTAAATGAGGTGGTTGGGAAGCTAGTTGTTGGAGTTCCTTGATGTTGCATTAAATGAGGTGGTTGGGAAGCTAGTTGTTGGAGTTGCCTTGATGATGAAGAAGCTTCATTTGGATAATTGTCTTGTACTCCAAGCAACTTCCTTTTACTTGGTAGCTTCGATCCGAGGTGGAACTCGGTTGTGGAACTCGGTTTGCCGTTACTTTTGCTCCGTGTATGCTTCCGCCAAGATCTTCTTTACGAGATGTTGTTAGATCCGATGTCCTCATCATACAGGGAGCCCAGTGGTTCTCGAAGGTAGATTTACGATCCGGATATCATCAGATTCGGGTCAAGGAGGATGACGTGCAGAAGACGGCGTTCCGGACGAGATATGGACACTTCGAGTTCGTGGTTATGCCTTTCGGGTTCACGAAATCGCCTGCGGTTTTCATGCAGCTTATGAACCGCGTGTTCATGGACTATCTAGATGAGTTTGTCATCATCTTCATCGACGACCTTCTCATCTACTCACCGGACCTGCAGACGCATGAGGAGCATCTGCAGAAGATATTGTGGAGGCTGAGAGAGAACCGGCTGTACGCGAAGTTCAGCAAGTGCAGCTTTTGGCTACAGGAGATTGGTTTCCTGGGACATATGGTATCAGCCCAGGGTATTCAGGTCGATCCAGCCAAGATCGAGGCCGTCATGGAGTGGCAGTCTCCGACTTCTGCGACGGAAGTCAGGAGTTTTCTGGGACTAGCTGGCTATTATCGGCGATTCGTTGAGGGGTTCACCAAGATAGCTCGACCTTTGACGAAGCTGACGGGGAAGAACGTCAGGTTTGACTGGACGACCGAGTGCGAGGAGAGCTTCAGAGAGTTGAAGCAGAGGTTGACATCAACACCGATCCTGACATTGCCACGACCGGGTATGCTCTATGAGGTATACACTGATGCGTCCAAACACGGGCTCGGTTGCGTGTTGATGCAGGAGGGACATGTAATCGCTTACGCGTCGAGGCAACTGAAGAAGCATGAGGAGAACTACCCGACTCATGACATAGAGTTAGCAGCAGTAGTCCACGCGCTGAAGATTTGGAGATCGTATCTGTACGGGGAGAAGGTTAAGCTCAACACGGACCATAAGAGCTTGACCTACGTGATATCTCAGAAGGATCTGAATCTGAGACAGCGGAGGTGGTTGGAGTTGATTGCAGATTATGATCTGGTGATAGCCTATCATCCGGGGAAAGCTAACGTAGTGGCCGAGTAGGAAGAAGATCTTAGCGGCCATATGTGTTGTCACCTCATCCCGCAGCAACGCCGCTAATTGACTGCGATGTTGGGACATATCTCGTTGATGCTCGGGGAGTCGACACCGATCTGATAGAATGCGTGGTAAGCGGACAGCGCGGTGATCCTTTACTCGCTCGATACATGGATCACATCGACGAATATAGCCTCAAAGGCTACCGCGTCGACGAACAGGGAGCGTTGCGACTTGGGAACCGACTATGTGTGCCCGACGATCCGGAACTGAGACAGAAGATTTTGTCAGAGGTACATCAGTCGAGGTTGGCGATACATCCGGGGGCGAGCAAGATGTATCAGGGTTTACGCCAGTGGTATATGATAACTCCTAATTCTCTCTATATTTCCTGGACGTTTTTATAGGATTTATATGAGGATCATGTTCATTTGTAGGCATTATAGGCGCGTTAGGCTACGAAACTCGGTTTTGTTGTGTTTTTATTGGAAATACAAGGTTTGGATGAGATTTGGACCAAGATGAAAGCGATCTGGAGCTAAAAGGATGAAATACATCAAGAACTTCCTGCCTTGACTCGGCCAGAGTCAACCACGGAAAGCAGGCC
>NW_010966757.1:79930-84624 GCF_000463585.1 Tarenaya hassleriana
GAGCTTTTTGTTGTTTTCTATGAACCGTGAGTAGATCCACGGCTGTGGGTTAGGGATTCGTTTGTGTTTTGGGTATGTTTGAACCCTAACTTGGTTGCGATTTGGATTTGTTTCGGTTTTATCGATTTGTGCTTTATTCGATTGGTGTTTGCTGACCCCTTGGCCAATTGCTTCAGATTCTGAACTTCATAGGAATATGGGATTAGTTTCGGATCGAAATCGATAGAATAGATCATATTATTCACATAGGAATATGGTTTGATCGATCTAAGATTGATGATGGTGTTCTTCATGCATCTAGTTTGATAAATCACATAGGGATATGGATTTAGAGAACTTTAGATAGTGAGTTATATGCCGGGAGGTGATTTCTCTATTTTTGTTGCTTGACGATTCCCGAATACAGATTCAATATCATGATTCTCGCATGCTTAGCATATACCCATACACGCGAATACGGTCCCGACACCCACGGTCATCTTAGATTTCTAGTTTACTCGCTTTTATTATTTTGCTTCCGTATTTTCTATTCATTCGATATACTTCCATCATCACTTTCACGTCTACTTGCTTTGATTTAGTCTCTATTAGATTTAGATTTAGCAACCGGTCCTCGTGTTCGACACCGTGTTACGACGATCCGTATCCTTGCGGTGAGTTGTGAATCGGGTATAAATTTTAGACTCGGTACACACGTATCAAGTTTTTGGCGCCATTGCCGGGGACTGGTTAGCCTATTTCTAGGTCTTTATTGATTCTAGATCTTTGCTTGTTTTCTTTTTCTTTTTTATTTTTTTTCTTTGGTTTTTGCGGCTTCACTTAGTTTCGAGTTCTTCTTTTTCTTTGCGATTTTCAGGATTCTAGTGCATGACACGGAGCTCTACTCGGACAGAAGACCTAGTCTACGATCCGGAGATTGAGCGTACCTTGAGGGACATCCGAAATCAGCAGAGAAGAGAAGCTATGTCGAGTTCAAGTAGTTCGCACGACCGTGCGGTTCATGATGAGAAGCATCAAGAGAATCAAGAGCACATGAATCCACTCTATGATCAGCAAACCGAGGGCGAAGCTACCTACGTTGCAGAGGAGACTTTGGGTTCTTACATTGCACCGAAACACACCCAACTCCTATCATGCATCAACCGTCCGTCCATTGATAGTTTCGAGCTACCGCCACAGTGCATCACGATGTTCAGTCAAGCGAGTTTCAGAGGGCGGCCTACAGAGGATCCCATTGCTCACTTGACTCAGTTTAAGATGATGTGCAGATCAGTTAGGAAGACACGAGGAATGACCATCGAGGATGTATATTTGGAAGCCTTTCCTTTTTCACTGATGGACCGGGCGAGAGATTGGCTCTACACTCTTGAGCCGAACTCGATTACGACATGGGAGGACCTAGAGGAGCAGTTCATGGCGAAATACTACTTCCCAGATGATGAGGACATCGGATCTAACAACATCTCGTAAAGAAGATCTTGGCGGAAGCATACACGGAGCAAAGGTAACGGCAAACCGAGTTCCACAACCGAGTTCCACCTCGGATTGAAGCCACCAAGTAAAAGGAAGTTGCTTGGAGTGCAAGACAATTATCCAAAGGAAGCTTCTTCATCATCAAGGCAACTCCAACAACTAGCTTCACAACCACCCCATTTAATGCAACATCAAGGAACTCCAACAACTAGCTTCCCAACCACCTCATTTAATGCATTGGACTCCTACCCCTCTTGCATGTTCTTCTCATTTAATGTTGTAGTTGAGAATTCTAGCCTATATAAAGGCCTTGTAATGCATCGTTTGTAATCAGACTTGTAGAATGTCTCAAACATTTCGAGTTTTATAAACTCTTCTTCGGTTTGTCCGAAATTTATCCCGATCTTCGGTGTGTCCGAGATCACGAGTTTGGTGTGTCCGAGGTCCACTATCTATTCTTTCCCTTCGTTCCATCCATTTTTCTATCTTAGTTTTGAATTCGAGAGCCTTTTAGAGCCGGTGATTGAAACTAAGATCCATCCAATTCCCCTTCGTTTTAACCATAATCCGAACGCAAATTCGAGAGCCTTCTCCGTGAAGTGCGGGTGATTGCGTTTTGGATCCGATTCCATCCTCTCCGAGCCAAGGCATGTATCACTGTAGCTGGTCCAGTAACTCATCAATCCTCGGTAACGGGTACCGATTCTTGATGGTTACCTGGTTGAGCCCCCGGTAATCAATGCACAAACGCATACTCCCGTCCTTCTTCTTCACGAAGAGTACTAGTGCTCCCCACGGTGAAATGCTAGGGCGGATGAAACCCTGCTCCACCAACTCATTCAGTTGTTTCTTCGGCCCGACCATCTCTGTAGGTGCCATCCGGTACGGAGCCTTGGAAATAGGCTCAGTACCCGGTAGAACGTCTATGCTGAAGTCAACCTCTTGACTAGGTGGTAATCCCGGCAGGTCATCGGAAAACACATCTGGAAATTCCCGGGCGACCGGCGTATCCTCCAGTCTCCTCTCTGACTCTTGTGTAGGCGTAATAACTACCAGGAAAGCCTCGTTGCCCTTCCTGATCATCTTCTCGGCTTTCAGTGCCGAGATGATCGGGTCCACTGCTGGCGCTCCTCGGCCTCGGAACTCGAACCCTCCGAATTCATCTGTAAACCAGATTGTCCTCTTAGGACAATCGATGTAGGCTTGGTACCTCATCAACCAATCCAAGCCCAAAATAATATCGAATCCCACGATGGGTACCACAATTAGATCCGCGGCTAATAGACGACCGCAAACCTCAAGGGGTACGCCTGGCAGGATCCCGTGCACTGCTAATGCCTCTCCAGAAGGTATGCGCACGGTAAAATCACTCCTCGACTCGATCTCTCCTGTCTCAAGCCTCTCCGCCACTCCCGCACTCAGGAAACTATGGGTCGTCCCGGTATCAAACAACGTGTAACAGGCAACTCCATAGGGTACCTGATACACATCCAGCAGCGGAGAGGATGAAAATCTGATCCGAAAAACGCAATCACCCGCACTCGACGAAGGAGGCTCTCGAACTCACGTTTTCGGTAATGGAAATCGAAGGGGAAAGAAGATGGAACTTTGGCTCAATCACCGGCCAATCTAGGGCGCTCGAACTCAAGCCAAAGTCGAGGAAAATGTATGGAAAACGATGGATAGGGTCTCGGACAAACCAAGACAAGCCTCGGACAAACCAAGACGGGATTTCTCGGACAAACCGAAAAGAATGTCGGACACACCAACAAGAGAGTGAGGCAAGCTCGAAATTACTTAATTCATCTTCAAAAATCTGATCCAAATGATGTCTTACAACTCATATTTAAAGGCAAAACAAAAGAAATAACATTAATGGTAAATGACATGCAAGATAGGTGGAGCCTCTTGCATTAAATGTGGTGGTTGGTAGAAACTAGCTGTTGGGAATTGACTTGTGACTCAAGAAGCTTCCTCTGCTTGAATGACTTGGGAATGAAGCAAATTAGGCTTGTAATATGGAGAAGTTTCGTGCCTTAGTTGATCCAAAACAAGGAAGGTGTGTAGCTCCATTCCGAGATGCGTTCAAGGCGTGATTGATGGATGCAATGACGTTAACACAAGGAGCTCGAGATTTGGCACACATGATAGGTGGTTTGGGTCGAGATGATGCTCGTGATTCTCGTATCTTTGGTCCTCTAATTTGAGATGTATTTAGCTCACAATTGCTTCTTAATTCTTGAAGGTTTGATCATATATCTCCTTGTAGCCTTTCATTGTTGTAATGTGCATCTTCCAAGCATTGCTTAAGCTCTAAGCTATTCCGTTGAGCTCCTAGCTCCGTGCTCCCGTTCCAAGCTATCATTAGCTCCATGTGTTCCTTTACCTCCAAGATTTAGTTTGATGTATCGCTCGGGATTTCGAGGTCCTCATCAGTACCTGAGATCGCGGCAGCCTCGGCTCCATCAGGGTGAGCCTCCTCCTCTTCTTCCTCCTGGATCTCCTGCTCGGCACCGAGAGCATAACTCTCGGGGCAGCTCCAGTCCTCGCTGAGGGTCGGGGTGGTCTGTCCGCCTGGCCTGGTGGTCGTGGTGGTCTCGGCGCCAAGGCCGGTGGTCCCGTAGCCCTCGTCGGGCAACGTGATGCAATGTGCTCGGGCTGGTCACAACGATAACATTGTTGGGTTTCCTGGGATCTCTAGAGCGAATCCTATTCCTAAGAGATCGATTCTAGGGTTTGCGCAGCGCAAGTAAAACAAAAATTTATAGAACCCTAGAACCATGCTGCTATTGAATCGTAGAAACGTTAGAACGCTTACCTCAATCGATCCGGGGCCTGTATCAATTGAAGAACTCGTCTGATCACGAAAGGAAGGAAGAATACCTCGCCCTCTACACGTATCCACACCTCAGGATGGATTCCAACGATTGGAACTTGTCTGCTAGGACTCGAATCAGCTATTCGGTTTTTTGCATCGAGAAAACGAGACTTAGAATTCCTTGAGCTCTTTGGATCTCACCAAAAGCTCTTAGAATTCTTTAAAAGTCGGCACCAAAAAGTCTCTAACGAATTAGGGTTTTAATCTCTTACTTATAAAGTGATTTAACCCTAATTTCGGTTTAATTTTTGAAAAACCGGAACCTGGAACGGACGGTCCGGAATTGCACGTGGACCGTCCGTTCCAGTAAGGCAGAACGGACGGTCTACGTTTAGTGCGGACC
>NW_010966757.1:86147-88446 GCF_000463585.1 Tarenaya hassleriana
CTTGGAACTCTTCCAGCTAACAGCGCCTCCGTTCAAGCAGAAAACATAGCCAGACTGCGATCTGTAGTCATCCGGGTCTGACTGGAAACTAGCATCGGTGTAACCTCTTACAGCGAGCTCGTCTTCCGACCCACCGCATACCAAGAACACATCCTTAGTCCTTCTCAAGTACTTCAGGATGTTCTTGACGGCGATCCAGTGCGACTCACCTGGATCTGACTGGTATCTACTCGTAATGCTCAACGCGTAGGATACATCTGGTCGAGTACAAAGCATGGCATACATGATGGATCCAATTGCCGAAGCATATGGAATCCGATGTTGTGATTATCTACGAGTTCCTAGCATGCGATCATATCAATCTAGGGTTTGGTTTACTAGGTTTCATGCAGCGGAAGAAAGATCTAAACCTAGTCAAACGTCACACGCAACCAAACTCGCAAAACTCGAAATATCGTGTATATCACCGAGGGAATCGTTACTTACCTCGTTCTCGATGAGTCTTGAAGTTTATTTCGATCCGGGGCCTGTTCTAAACCATCTAGGACTGAAGTTACAGTCCCTCTACACGTATCCACACCGGCGGGAAGGATTCCAAACGATTTGGAACGAATTTGCTAGGATTAGTGAAGAAAAGGGTAACTCAAGAGACGAGATTCAATCCCGGGACAATAGAAATCGAAGAGAATAGGTTCTCTAGGGTTCTAGGATGTTTCTCTGAGTTTTAGGTCGGCCTCTCTTAAGTTTGGACGAAATCCCAAACCTAAATAAGTTTAGAAAACCCTAAAATCGAATTATGGAAACTTTCTGGATCCCGGTCCGCCGGACCAGGAGCTTGGTCCGAGCTTAGTCCGAGGCTCACGGACCGGCTGACCTGAAGGCTTGGTCCGGCGGACCACGTGTGGTCAGCTCCGGACCAAGACCCTTCTTGATCAGCTCAGTCCGACTCGTCTTTTCTCGGTCCGCCTGTCCCAGAGTCTGGTCTGGGACTGACCAACTCTTGGTCAGCCGGACTAGACCTGGACAGATGACCGCAGACCGAGCTTCCGGACCTCCTGGACTGACCAAACTTGGTCCGGGGCTGACCAAACTTGGTCAGCTCCGGACCAACGCACTGAATACTCCTTTTCATGCTCGTTTCGGTCAAATCTCGTTTCCATTCTTCGTATTCTTCACGTACAAGTCCATCCCTATTGGTGTGTGACCCTGTAGGCCCATTCTAAGTGGTAGTGACTTTAGGAACTTTTTCCGAACCACAAGTCATGGTTAGCCTCTAGCAAGACGCCATGACCACCCATTTAGAATTGAGTTAGAGGTGATCTAACCAAGGCATTAACAGCTCGAATTCTGATCCTTTGTCTCACGATATCATAAGTTGAACAAGGGCATGGTTTGAGTCACCCTTCAAGTTCAACTGCTTTCTCGTCTTGGCAAATCGACTAGTAAAATAGATGCAACTTCATCTATAGCGTGGCCACGCGTTTTCATAGTCCAACTTCCACGAGAGGGCCCAGCGATATCTCTCCTGTTAAGGAGGTGACAAATCCCATATTGCATGTCTACTATCTCCATATGATTCGTGAACGTATCTGATCAACGTCGTTATAATCATCCAGTTAAAGACGACGTTTGACGCAGTCAAGACACGCCACTCCTCATATCAGATACTCTAGACATCTCAGGTATGAGGATCCATAAACGAACCGCTGTATGAGATTCAAGTCATGACTCTGTCCATGTGACAATCTCATGCGGGTCATCCAATCACTCGTTCACAACGAGTACCCATGATTGTGATCTACATCCAATGCATTGATCACACCTCATGCTAGTCTTAATTCAACATTGTTCCCACAATATTGACTGACTAGGGAGTTTAGAATCATTCTCTAATGATTCAAGGATGATGAAATACAACAAACATGCTAATCGTATAACGGATAAAAAATGCATTCATAAATCAATGAATCAATACAAAGTCAAAAGGTCATATCACGGATCATCCTAGAGCATTACAACCAACAATCTCCCACTATGCTCTATGATCTATCCTACAAGCATCTAATCCCCATACCCTTAACATGACCATCATGTTTTGACGAAGGGAGAGGCTTCGTCAATGGGTCGGCAATATTATCATCCGTCGACACTCTGCTTATCTTCACGTCTCCTCTGTCGATGATTTCTCTGATCAAGTGAAATCGCCTGAGTATGTGCTTGGATCTCTGGTGTGACCGGGGTTCCTTAGCTTGCGCAATCGCACCATTGTTGTCACAGTAAAACTCAATGGGATCCGAGA
>NW_010966758.1:0-785 GCF_000463585.1 Tarenaya hassleriana
TCTTCAACCCCGAGTGAACCTGGTTTAGAAACGTAGGGTGATCGAAGACGCCACAAGTGTTATGCGGAATCAACACTTGATAAGTCAAGATTGAACGCCACGGATGAAGATCCGATAAGTTCATAAATTAGTTCTAAAAGAACTCTAAGAGAAACCTCTCAAAATATATTTCAAAGTTATTGTACAAATCTGATTTTTGATCTCTATTTATAGAGAACAATACATAAAACTTAGTAAAATAAACATAAGTGAACACAAACAAAGAGGTTTGGATGTGTAGTCTTCAAGAAAGTCATTATTGACTTTGTGGTCTTCAAGAATGAAGTTGGAAAGTCACTTTGACCAGATTTAATGCCAATTTTCGTCCTCCCTCTTGGGCTTGACTTTTGGGCTTGATTTATGGGCCTTCCAAAAATGAAATCAAGTGGATAATGGGCTGAACTTGTGGTTGATCCAAGCCCATGCACTTTTCCATGTATTCTTGACGCAAACATTCAAGAATAAGGCAATTTGGCACAGCTTGTAACTTCTTAGCTCGTGCTCTCGTCATCGGTCCAATTGGCTTGGTGAATTCTCCCACTTTGTCCATTCCAAAGCAAGCTTCCAATTCAGCTCCAATGGTGTTGCTTCCCATGTCCTCATCTAAGAGAATACTTCTTACAAGTTTTGATTGATGAATGATTGATTGATTATTACAATATGATTTGTATATCCTATTTATAGGATAAAAAAACATGAAAATTAGCAAAATAATATAAATAAAATACAAAATAAAATTTTTGATA
>NW_010966759.1:0-785 GCF_000463585.1 Tarenaya hassleriana
GTATGTAATTATTATGAATTATCGACGATATTCGGTAAAAAATTCAGGAAAAATAGTTCCGATGCTCAGAAAATTATGAAACTTTGCCACAAATAAGATCATATCATCATAGTGTTGTGTACAAAAAATCAGATCAAAATTCCCAGCCGATTTTTCTCTAGACGCGTACTTCTGCTCAAACATTTCAATGTTTCCTGGTGCCAGAAGCTTTTTTGCAAATAAACCTATATAGTGTCACGCACCTAGTCGCTGGGTTCGACCGATGGTACGTGACACTCGTACAGCCGCGAAGAAGTGCGGAAGATAGCGGACTGTGCGAGGCAGAAGTCTCGGACTGTTGGGGAAAGTCCGGGACTTAGTGGGAAAACTCAGACTTGTTGGGAAAAGTCCGAGATCCGCTGGGAGGACCGAGACTAGGATCCGGACTAGTCTGGGCCGTTGCGGGAAGTGTCGGGCCTTGGCTTGTAATGGGCTGAGTTCCTTGGACGGAACGAGCAGACCCGTGCGAGAGTTTCTCGGGCGGGAATGCGAGTGGGACGCGTAAGTCTCGGAGAATGTTCTCGGCTGGGCGAGAATTCTCAGACAGACGGTCGGGACTTGACGGACCGAAGTTTCTCGGGTGGATCGAGTTCTCGGTACGGACGAGTGCAGGAATTCTCGGACAAGTGTGGGTACTTGGCAGAATTCCTCGGGCACGGGTCGTTCGGCGTACGAGAATCGAAGGGGGACGAAACGAGAAACAAAGGGACAAGTCGAGATGAATCCAAAACACGAGGACGGTTTTA
>NW_010966760.1:0-785 GCF_000463585.1 Tarenaya hassleriana
CTGGATAGTGAGATTAGACTTGGAAGAGTTGATCTCTACCTTAGAGCTTGAATTCTCTGAACTGGATAGATAAACCATTAAGTTTGCATCTTTTGAAAGATCCTTGCATGTAAAGCAATCCCGAATCCCGAAGCCTGCAGTGTTCATCATTCATAGTTTACAGTTGTTTTATCGTTTGCTTTGTTACCTTCTCACACTCACATTATTTTATCTGGATTTAGACTTGGATTTAGATTTGATTAAGTTGTCTACTTGTCCCTGTGTTCGACTCTAGCTACTACACACGATCCGTACACTTGCGGTTAATTGTTGTCTAGGAATATTATTACTTGATCATATTTCTGCACCTAGATTTACGACATCAAGTTTTTGGCGCCGTTGCCGGGGACAATTTAGGCAACAGGATTAGATTCTATCTATACTTGATCTTTTTGTTTTTCTTTTTTTTTTTAAGTGATTTCTCACGTTTTCTTCGTTTGTTGTTGTTTTTCATCTGGTGCACAGGTTTTTCTAGTGCATGACCAGGAGTGCTGGGACATCAGACCTAGTACCTCTTGATCGTGAGCTTGAAAGGACCGTTAGATACATCCGACGTCAACGAAGACAAATGGAGAACGACCGAGATTTTGCTCTTCCTGATGGTGCCGAGGGCAATGCTGACTCAACCTTTGCCCAGTGCAACACGCCTAAGCACACCGAGCTTTTGGCTGGTATTCGACTACCAGCCATCGACATGTCTAGTTTCGAGCTGAATCCGTCTACTATTCAGATGTTGGGCAATAATG
>NW_010966761.1:0-619 GCF_000463585.1 Tarenaya hassleriana
CCGGAATTGTACCAATCGACGATTCACTAAGGGAAGAACACATCTTATCCTTGGAAATCAAGAACATGACCCCTTGGTATGCGGACTACGTCAACTATTTGGTTGCCAAGGTGGTACCCCCGGAGTTAAGCTACAACGGGAAGAAAAAGTTCTTCCACGATGTTAGAGACTACTTTTGGGATGAACCTTTCTTGTTTAAGAGAGGTAAGGACGGATTGTTTCGAAGATGCATTCCGGAGGAAGAAGTGAAGCAAGTGATACATCACTGCCACGCATCGGATTACGCAGGGCATTTTGCCTCGGCCAAGACTGCTACAAAGATCCTACAATCGGGTTTCTATTGGCCAACTTTGTTCAAGGATGTCCACGCTTTTGTAAGCTCATGCGATGCTTGTCAAAGAACGGGTAACATCTCGCGGAGAAATGAAGCGCCACAGAACTTTATATTGGAGGTGGAACCATTTGACTTATGGGGAATAGACTTTATGAGGTCGTTTCCATCATCTTGCGGTAACCTATACATCCTTGTGGCGGTGGACTATGTGACGAAATGGGTGTAAGTACTGGCTAGTCCGAAGAATGATTCAAGCACTGTGTCACGGATGTTCAAGAGAGTCAT
>NW_010966762.1:0-245 GCF_000463585.1 Tarenaya hassleriana
ATGGTCTTCAATGGTGGTCCTCTTCTTCTCCTAGCCTCCTTGATCTCCAAAATCCCTCTTTCCTCTCCAAGGTGATTTTTGCCCCAAAGTGTGTAGTCCCCCTTTCTCTCTCCTCAAACTCCCCTTTTTGTCAAAGTTCCAAATTAGGTTTCTTCCTCAAAACACGGGCTTTTCCTTTTTGGGCCGATTTTGATTTCGGACGGTCGCTCATTTTTCAGGCGGGTCGCTCATTTTTCTTCCGGTCG
>NW_010966763.1:0-311 GCF_000463585.1 Tarenaya hassleriana
CTCTCAGTGTAAAATTTTGTTTCACACTTACGTCGTAAGCAGGGACTCCAATGTCCCACAAATCCTTCAACTCCTTAATGAGCGGCTGTAAATACACATCAAAACTCTTCTTCGGATGTTCTGGCCCAGGAATCAACAATGTCAAAAACATAAATTCTCTTTTCATGCACATCTCAGGTGGTAAGTTGTACGGAGAAAGTATAACTGGCCATAATGAATACTGCATGCCAGACTGTTCGTACGGACTAAATCCACGGGTGACGGACTGATTGGCACAGAACGAAAGGTTGGACCGTCCGTTCTGCCATGCA
>NW_010966764.1:0-10389 GCF_000463585.1 Tarenaya hassleriana
TATCCGAACCGAAAATTCGGATATCCGGAGTTTACGGATCGGATACGGATATTGATTTGGAGATATTTGTCGGATACGGATCGGATACGGATATTAAAATTGAATTATCCGACATATCCGATCCGGTCCGTATTTTATAATAATATTATTAAATATAAGAATAATTTGGTATGTAGATTTAAAATGCTTAATATTTACATGTTTTTTTAACGTGATTCAAGAAAAATTTTATATATATTGAGATTTATAATTGTAATTTTTAAATATTAAAATTTATTATGTTTAATGTTTTGAATTTTGAAATTTGAATATATTTGTTTGTGATAGATTATAATTGTATTTGTATTTTAGTTGATTTGGAATGTTTAAATTATGAATTTTAAATTCGTGAATATTATTTATATTAAATATATTATATATTTTATTTATGTTTAAATTTGTTATTTGATTTAAATTAAAAATTTTATAATATTTTAGGTCGGATACGGATATCCGTAAATATCCGTGATTTTAACAAATATCCGAAGTTGCGGATATCCGAAAATTACGGATCGGATACGGATAACAAAATCGAATATTTGTGCGGATCGGATACGCATACGGATATCTCAAAAATCCCGGATATCCGATCCGTGCCCACCCCTAGTCTATATATATAATAATAAGGTTTAAAGAGTTCTGGTGAAGCCACCTCATCCTCCACATCATCATCCATGTGGCAAGTTCTTTAATATTTATTGCTTAATTAAAATCTTTAGTTGAATTTAATCCTATATATTTATCTCTTCTTCGTTAGTGACTACATATATTATTTACAAAACTTTTATATACAATTCTTATTTATATTAAATTAATATTACATTATAATGTAATGAATTTCTTTTTTTAAGAAATATATACTTTATAATATTTTTTTACTAAGATTATAACAACAAAACATACATTAAGATAATTACAAACAAATAATAATTCAAATTTTATTAAAATGAGGACTAATAATAAAAAGGTTACAAAATCTAAAAATCTTATAAAATCTTATTTCTTAAATCTATACATTATAATAAAAGCTCATAAAATAGGTATTTAAAAGGATTAAAACTGTAAATAATTATATTGAAAAATGTTAATATTATTATAATTTGTATATCATCTTTATATTTTAAATTAGTAGTTATGTTGATAATTTTTATCTTAATAACTATTACAAAATAAAACATTACGTATAAATCGTAGGGTGATTTATTATAGTTAAAAAAAGCTATTTTCGTTATATATAAAAAGGGTCATTGTAATGTTTAAATGGAAAATTTTATTCCGGATCGTTGTGATTTTGGCTTATATTTAATAACTATTCATTATATGTAACTGATATGTAGTTGTATAAAATTTTAAAGAACAAATCAAAGCAAAAAAACGTATAGTGGTCTAGAGCTCGAACGTTGTATTCATTACCCACTAAGAAGTTAAGAACTATATTTATTATTTGCTCTCTTCTCATTAATTCTAATTTATTGTATTAATGCTTATGAATACAATGTTTCTCATGGAACGAAGATTACACTTCCAATCAACAAATCACTAATGTTGGTCCTCATGGAACAAAGATCATCGTTCATGTCCGCTAAGGTATCTGTATCTGATGGTACCTCTCAATGCTAGGCGTGTCCCCACTCCGGCATTGATGTCACCTCTCAATACCGGAGCTCACCTGACGTCGGATACAACCGACGCCGTCGACTGTAACGAGAGAGCCAATCGCTGCAACTCTCCCTCGCCGACCATCCGCCGCGGAAATACTTGTCAGGTTCGGGCCCGAACCTGGCAGAGTAAGTCCGTACCACCTCCTCGGGGGACCACAATCCACCCGAATCTCAGGTATATGTATTGCCTCATCCTCGGGAGACTCATCTCCCGGAATCTGCTCCGTCGCTAACGGATACGTTGGCGCGGTTCTAAAAACCGTGTGTTCCTCGTCACGCAATAGTACCGACCCCAATCGGCTATCCACGCAAGTCATCGGGGTGCCCATAACCGTCCTGTCATTCGGACGTTGGCGCGATTATATCATCGCCACATTCACAATCATATCCCATACGGGTGGCATCCGACCCAGATCGGATGGCCCGTAGATGGGACGCAAACTCGCAACCATCGTATAATCACTCACAAGCGTCCATTTCTACGATCACGCGCTAAACGTTAATCTGAACCCTTCCGAATTAACGCTAGTGCCATGCCATCTATCCAGTCGCATGCATTTATATAGTTTATTTACTATACATGCATTTCCGCTTGTGTAGTCTTTTATATTTCTTTATATATTTTCTTTCATTCTCTTCATCGAGTTTACCGAATTGTACCTCCGGTATGACTTAGCTGGTCCCGGTCCGCCCGGATAACCAGTTTGGTTCATTCCGTGGTTTCTAACTTTACCTGTTATTCATTTTGGGTCCAGACTACGTGGGGTCCGGTCTGGCCCGTAATTCCGGTATAATTTATATTTTTCACTTTTTCATAATTTTAAACAGGGTCATATTAGACCCGTCTTATCATATTTTTCAATTTTCTTCATGGTGAAATTTTTCAGTTCCGTTACTCTTTTTTTTTTTCAGACCGATCGGTCTAGTCCTAGACCGATCGGTTCAGAACGGACGTTCCGTCTCGTCAGACCGGACGGGCTGGCAAGTGCGGAACGGACGTTCCGTCTCGTCCAGAACGGACGTTCTGTCAAGTGCAGAACGGACGTTCTGGAGTCGTCTTCAACCTCCAGACCGCGTTTTCTTCTGCGGACCTAGAACGGACGGTCTGACCTCAGACCGGACGTTCTGGTCCTCGGATTTTCACCAAAACACACAAACATGCACGATTTACTATGGGTATAACACTAAAACTCATAAAATTGCATGCACAACACGAATCAAACATCAATTTTTCACAAAATCACTCAAAACCCAAAACCCCATGTCTAACATACTTCCGAATTAAACTCGAATTCACTCACCTCGGGTTAAGCCCGTGCTATGGGTGTTGAATGGGAAGCTTGGGGATGTTCCTCTTGCTCTGTAGAAACCGATTTGAGCGTCAATTGTTCGGATTTGAGAGAGAATTTTCGGTTGGAAATGAAGAACATGTGAGGGAGAGAGAAAATGGCGATTTAGTTCGGATTAGGCCAAATTATGACACGAATTCGGACCCAGGGCGGACTAAATCGTGCACAAAGTCAAAAAGTCGGGATTTTCTGGTCGGATTAGTGCATTCGGGTCGCTTTCAGGTCGGTCCGGACGAAAGTCGTCGTTTGGTCGTTGCCGACACTCTGGTCCGTCCGTTCTGCGGTCTGGAACGGACGTTCCGGACTGCGCGAGCGGTCCGTCCGTTCTGGACAACCCAGAACGGACGTTCTACTTTTTTTTTTTTAAATCTGGGTTGTTACAATCTACCCCCCTTAAAGTGAATTCGTCCTCGAATTCGAACGAACTTAAGTTGAAAGTTACGTACCAAATAAGTGGGGGTAATGATCGCGCATCTCCTTCTCCGGTTCCCAAGTCATGTCAGAGACTCCTTGACTCCGCCACAAGACTTTGACTAAGGGAATCTCCTTATTCCGCAACTGCTTCGTCTTGTAGTCCATGATTTGTAGCGGCTCATCACGGAAGTGAACATTGTGGGTAACCTCAATCTCTTGGGGTCGTAAGATGTGGGATGGATCTGCCACGTATTTCCGTAACATGGACACGTGGAATACATCATGTATGTTGCCGAGTTCTACCGGTAATTCCACTCGGTATGCCACTGCTCCCACTTTCCCAATTACTGGATACGGCCCAATATAACGAGGCTTGAGCTTTCCCGTTTTACCGAACCTTGCATGTCCTCGAATCGCCTGTACTCGTAGAAATACTTGATCGCCCACTTCAAGTTGGAAATCCCGTCTCCTTTTATCAGCATAAGACTTCTGGCGATCTTGAGCGACTTTCAAATTTCTCCTCCACTATTTCAGGTCCAAAGGTTCGTCGCTCTCCGATTTCTGTCCAACAAAGTGGTGTCTTACAAGGCCGCCCATACAGTGCCTCGTAAGGTGGCATCCCGATGCTAGCATGATAACTATTGTTGTACGTAAATTCGCACAACATCAGGTGCCGATCCCACGGAATTCCCCAATCCAATATGCACGCTCTCAACATATCCTCGAGCGTTTGGATAGTTCGTTCTGACTGTCCGTCCGTCTGTGGATGATATGCCGTACTCATCTTCAGCTTCGTCCCCAATGCATCCTGTATAGCGTTCCATAGTCTCGAAGTAAAGCGAGGATCTCTGTCAGAGATAATCTCACTCGGTACTCCATGTAATCGGACGATTTCATCCACATAGATTTCAGCCAATCTCTCAACTGTGTACTCTTGCCGGATTGGTATAAAATGTGCCGATTTGGTTAATCGGTCCACAACCACCCAAATTGCGTTCTTCTTCGTCAGAGTCGTTGGCAATCCGACCACGAAATCCATCGTATAGAGTCCCACTTCCACTCCGGAATCTCTAATGGTTGTAACTTTCCTCCAGGCATCTGTCGTTCAGCCTTCACTTGCTGACACGTCAGACATCGCGCAACAAAATCTGCGACATCCCTCTTGATGCCGGGCCAAGTGTACCACAGTCGTAGACCTCGATACATCTTGCTAGCTCCTGGATGGATCGCTAATCTGGACTGATGAGCTTCTTGCAAGATCTTCCGTCTCAGCCCGCTGTTATCCGGTACACAGAGCCGGTTATGCAATCTCAATGCCTGTGCGTCATCCAACTCATACCCTTTCTCGCGATATCGCTCAATCTCCTGTATGTACTTCAAAAGTTGAAGATCGTTGCGCTGTTCCGAAATTACCCGTGCTCTCAGATCTGGAAACTGTTCATCCTCTGCAACAGTCAAATGACCCAGTATAGCCGACAACTCAGCTATATTCTCCTGTGATGAGGACAATACTCGGATAGCAGATAATATCTTCTTCCTGCTCAATGCATCTGCCACAACGTTTGCTTTACCTGGATGGTAAGCAATTTCTAAGTCATAATCGGCCATCAGTTCTAGCCATCGTCTTTGTCGGAGGTTCAAATCTTTCTGTGAGATGACGTGGGTTAAACTTTTATGGTCGGTGTTGAGTTTAACCTTCTCACCGTAAAGATAAGATCTCTAAATTTTCAGAGCATATATTATCGCGGCTAGCTCCAGATCATGAGTCGGATAGTTCTCTTCGTGTCTTTTCAACTGTCGGGATGCATATGCTATCACATGTCCCTCTTGCATCAGCACACAACCCAACTCTTGTCTCGACGCATCCGTATATCATCATACGGAATACCTGGGCGAGGTAACGCCAGAATAGGTGCAGTGGTCAACCTCTTCTTGAGTTCCATGAAACTCCTCTCACAATCCTCTGTCCATTCGAAGCGCACATTCTTTCCCGTCAGTTTCGTCATGGGCTTTGCCAGTTTAGCGAATCCCTCAACGAACCGACGGTAATAGCCTGCTAACCCCAAGAAACTTCGAATTTCGGTTGCATTGGTAGGCGTCTTCCAATCCATTACTGCCTCGATCTTTGCAGGATCAACCTGGATCCCTTGCGCAGAAACTACGTGACCAAGGAATCCAATTTCTTGCAACCAAAACCCACACTTGCTGAATTTAGCGTATAACTGATTATCCCGCAATCTCCATAGAATCTTCCGCAAGTGTTCTTCATGCGTCTGTTGGTCCGGTGAATATATCAAGAGATCGTCGATAAAGATTATGACGAACTCATCGAGATAATCCATAAACACTCGGTGCATTAACTGCATGAAGACAGCCGGGGCATTCGTCAACCCAAATGGCATGACCACGAATTCGAAATGACCGTACCTAGTTCGAAAGGCAGTCTTCTAGATATCCTCAGCCTTTACACGAATCTGATAATACCCAGAACGTAGGTCGATCTTAGAAAACCACTTCGCTCCCTGCAACTGGTCAAGCAGTTCATCGATTCTCGGCAATGGGTACCGATTCTTGATGGTCACTTGGTTCAAGCCGCGGTAGTCGATGCAGAGTCGCATACTACCATCCTTCTTCTTCACAAATAACACCGGTGCTCCCCACGGTGATACGCTCGGTCGGATAAACCCTGTCTCCATTAGTTCGTTCAACTGTTTCTTCAGTTCTGCCATCTCGGTCGGAGCCATCCGATATGGAGTCTTAGATATTGGCTCCGTTCCTGGCACAACCTCAATGGAGAAGTCTACCTCCCGTTCTGGTGGTAGTCCAGGTAGTTCATCAGGAAACACATCGGGAAATTCCCGAACCACAACAGTATCTTCCAGCTTTGCTTCTGCTTCTTCGGTTGCTGTGATTACAACCAGGAAGGCTTCATTCCCTTTCTCAATCATCCTGTAGCGTATCGTCTTGGACTACCATCAGAGTTGGGAAACGTGCATGACGTATTCCACGTATCAATGCTACGGAAGTACGTGGCAGATCCTTCCCACGTGATACAACCGCAGGAATTAGAGTTCACCAGCGCTATGCGTTTTCGGGACGAACCACTACAGATCGTGGACCGGAAAGTCAAGAAGCTACGAACCAAGGAAATACCGCTCGTCAAAGTGGTATGGATATCTCAAGGGGTTTCTGACATGACATGGGAACCCGAGGCGGAAATGCGTGACACTTATCCCCATCTGTTTGTTTAAATGCTGTAAACGTCCGAACAAGCGAGGTTGTACTATAATAAACCTTTATGGAATTTAAGGAAGGCTTTGGAATGGATGATAAGCAATTCAGAATTCGAGGACGAATTCATTCTAAGGGGGGAGGATTTGTAATACCCCGAAATCTGATTTGATTATTTAATTATTTTCAAAGATAAATAAGTAAATAGACAGGACATTAGTTTAAATATAAGGTACAACATCAGAAAAAAGGACACAAAATAGATCAGACTGGTCAGCCCAGAAAAAAAAAAGACACAAAATGATCTAAAGTGGCGGAGAGTTGATTCGATCGACTAAAAGCAACTCGTACAATTTTGGTCAAATTTGATTGAATCAGTTTCATTCAAGCGAAAAATAAAACGATGTGGAAACTCGGTCGTATTTGCATAAATCTGTAAAATGATGAATAGTGTCGGTGAATAGTGACCGTGAATAGTGTCGGTGAATAGTAACCGTGAATAGTGTCTGTGAATAGTAACCGTGAATAGTGTCTGTGAATAGTAACCGTGAATAGTGTCGGTGAATAGTGACCATGAATAGTAACCGAGCAAAAATCCCACATCGAAAATTCTACCCATTTTCAAGGATTTGGAACTCTATATAAGGGGAGTTTGGCTCAAGACTTCAACACACCAAGTCCTAAGTCCTATAGGGGATCTAGAGAGCTTTATAAGAAGTCTAATACGACCATAAGCTCTCGGGAACCTCTCCGGACTAGCGACAAATTTTTAGGCCTTATCAGGCCAGATCCACTTGCTGGATCTATCTGCGGTGTAGATACCGTAGAGGGCGTTACTTTTTGTGGCGTCTTCTAGTGGTGCACGGACGTCGCCAGGTCCAGTCTCGCCGGTTAAGGTTAGTATCTCTCTTCGTGTTTTAGTGTTTTCCTATTCTAGGATTAATAAATTATGAATTTATCTTTCCGTTGCATAGTCTTAGAACTAGGTTAGTGCCATGGTGGAAACCGTGACAGTAGGCTAAGGAAATCAAACAAACAACCTTTCAATTCAGTCGATTTTGGACAGAAAGAGAGTAGAGGAGAAAGAGAGGGGGGAGAGTAACCAACGCACGTGGAGTTTGGAGACACACAGGACCAAGTACTGAGCACAATATCCGAGCCGAAACATAGTGAGTGGTTTTGAGTTGAGTTTGTGAGATTCAATTCTCATGTTTAATGGTGTAGATTAGTATTTCTGCAAGGATTTAGGACCTAAGGATGTTTAGTAATAAATGAGTAGCAATTGACATAAAAAGCCGATAAAAAAAACTAGACATAAGAAATAATGATTTAGAACGCACCCCCTGAACTGACCGATCCGGTGAACAGATCAATCGGTCCAGGCATATAAATGAAACGTACCAAGTACCTGTCTAGATCGGACGAATTGACTCAAATGGATTAAAACGGTAATATGGTGTTAAATGGTATTTAAACGAAATAGGATAAAATAAGGGTGAACAAAACGTGAAAAAGGTAAAAGTAAATAGAAGAAAGGAATTAAACCGAAATGAATACGAAGGGTAAATCTAAGAGAAGTACTCGAAATTGCGATATAGGAATACCGGATAAATAATTATGATGATGCATGTGATTGAATGATTAAGGAACCCTGTACTTAGTACCGATTGACGGCGTGAGTCAGTGCTAGTACGGGGATGTGTGGATTTAGAACCAGTGCCGGTTGACGAACTTGGAGTCAGCACTGGATGATATGTGGTTTCGGTAATAGTACCGGTTGACGAACTTGGAGTCAGTACTATTACCGAAATGGAATACCAGTACCGGTTAACGATGTGGAGTCAGTACTGGTATAGTTGGGTGGACGTTTCTGGAGCGGTACCGGTCGACGATGTGGAGTCAGTACCGTTAAGGAAATGTGTAGTGAAGCCAGTACCGCTTGACGGCGTGGAGTCAGTACTGGTGGATCTGAGTGGTCGTCTTTATAATAGTACCGGTTGACGAAGTGGAGTCAGTACTATTATAGGGAAGCAGGGTAAAGTCTAGTACCGGTAGACGAATTGAGTCAGTACTAGATGATACCGAAAGGAACGGTACCTGATAGTGCCGGTGGACGACTTGAGTCAGTACTATCAGGTATCGGAAAAATGTGTGAAATAATGTTAATGTGTTAAAAAGATAAGTGAGAAAGGATCAAACAGATTAAAAGAATTCTTGCATTGAGAGATTAGTTGGCACCGTTCTCCATGAGAATGGGCTCTCCGGGCTCAACCCGGGCTGCTCACTAAGCTTTTGCTTAGCCCTCCATTGTTGAATTTTTTAGATCCCGAGGAGCACGAGTAGCGCACTGTGGACGACGACAACTTGTGAAGACATCATTTATGTACGGTTAATTAATCCTGTTTTCGTACGTTTTGGTTTGGGGAACAAGGTTTTGTGTGGAACAGTGTGTTTAATTGTGTGTTTGGACAAGTGGTTTGCAAGAAACGTGTGATGGTTTATTTCCGCTGCGTGTGGTGTTTAAAAATAATTTTTAAATTCCCGTACTTTTGGTTGTTTTATGTTTTATCGGTAATTGTCCATGTGGCATATCCTGTACACGGGATACGGGATTCGGGTGTCACAACTTTTGGTATCAGAGCAACGTTCTATCCATGGGAAAGAATGACTCATACCCTTAAGGTTTTCACGCTGAAAAATGTTTTTCGATAGTTATTTTAAAAGAAAAATGTTTTACAAAATGCCGTACATAATGACGTTCTACTCGTTGTCGTTTGCTAAGTACAACTACGTGATGCAGTGAAATGGCACCACGACGCACTCAGTCAATCACGGGAGACAACAGCGTACCCAACCATGACCCCCGTACTGATGGGTTCAGGGAGTTCCAAGAAGAGATGAGGAATGAGCTAAGGAACGAGCTGCGTGTGTTCCAAGAGGCGATGATGCAAACGTTACGGGCTCATATTCCGCCTCCACCACCGGCAGGGGGACCAGAACCAAGGGGGGAAGACTTACCCCCACCGCCACCTGTGGACCCAATGGCCGGAGAGTATCTTCCTATCATCAGGGAATTGCGGGCTATGCATACCCCGCGTTTCGAAGGCTCACTGAGTCCGGAAGCTGCAGAAGAGTGGTTAACTACCATTACTCGAGACTTGGAATATGTCCAATGCCCTCATCGCCACCGAGCTATGATAGCGAGCCATCACCTGGCAGGGTAGGCTCGACATTGGTGGAAGAAGGTGGTGCAGGAAATGCCCGAGGGACATCGCTTTACCTGGGAGGAGTTCAAGGGGGAATTCGAATACAAATACTACAACCACCAGGACCAAGAACACCGCTTTGTGGAATTCTTGCAGCTGCAACAAGGGAACATGACGGTTCGTGAATACGAAGCAGAGTTCACCCGTTTGTTGACTTATGCAGGACATCTTGTACCTACGGAAGGCAAAAAGATCCAGAAGTTCATTGCCGGACTACGACCATATCTTCGCAGGAAGATAGAACTCCACGAGTACCCCACGCTCAGTCGCTACATCAGCCAGCTGGTGAAGGCAGAGCGAGGAGAAAAGGAAGAGAAGGAGGAGTGCATCCGAGATCGGAGCCCTATCAGGCGATTCTCCAACGCCCGACCTCCGGGAAAGACCAGCCAGACAGGTCAGAGCAGCCAGTCACGGGGCAAGGGGAAAGCA
>NW_010966764.1:10413-11634 GCF_000463585.1 Tarenaya hassleriana
TGATGCCAACAGCCGGGACACTTTGCGGCCACTTGCACTGCACCTACAGACACATTGCCTATGGCCAGACAGCCACGACCACCACAGAGGGCTGGGGCAGCCCCGAGAGTTTATGCTCTTGAGGCTGAGACAGAGGTACAGGAGGAGGAGACCAACCTCGAGGATGACGAAGCTGCCGCTATCACAGGTACCCTTCACCTTTACGATGCTGAGTGCTATACATTGTTTGACACTAGGGCTACTCACAGTTTCTTGAGCTTAGAAAAAGCAAAGAAACTAAGTATGGAGCGAATAGATATGAAGAGCGACCTTGTTGTTCGCACACCATCGGGAGAGACGCTTCCGGTACATGGGACCTTACGAGATGTATCGCTGGACATCTGTGGTCGTAACTTAGCCGCAGATCTCATAGTGGTACCGATTGGCGGTTATAGCATCATATTGGGCATGGATTGGTTGTCGAAGCACAGAGCTCAGATCGATTGTCAGAAGAGAACCATATGGTTTATTGATGCAAGTGGTGGGTTCGAATTTCGGGGAAGAGGAGCACCATCGAAAAATCCCATCATTTCGGCACTCAAGGCCGAAAAGATGATCAAAAAGGGGAATGAAGCATTTCTGGTAGTCATCACCGCTACCAAGGAAGTGGAACACAGATTAAAGGATACTCCGATTGCTCAAGAGTTTCCTGATGTCTTCCCCGATGACTTGCCGGGATTACCTGTACCGGATGGCACCGACAGAAATGGCAGAGTTGAAGGAACAATTGAATGAATTGATGGAGAAGGGATTCATACGCCCTAGCGTCTCACCCTGGGGAGCGCCGGTGTTGTTTGTGAAGAAGAAAGATGGGAGCATGAGATTGTGCATTGACTACCGTGGGCTCAACCAGGTGACTATCAAAAATCGGTACCCGTTGCCGAGAATTGATGAGTTGCTAGATCAACTTCAGGGAGCTAAATGGTTCTCAAAGATCGATCTGCGATCGGGATACCACCAGATTCGGGTTAAGGCCGAGGATATACAGAAGACGGCGTTCCGAACTCGATATGGGCACTTTGAGTTTGTGGTCATGCCATTTGGACTCACAAATGCTCCCGCAGTATTTATGCAGCTGGTGAACCGCATCTTCATGGATTACTTAGATGAGTTTGTCATCATATTCATCGATGACATTCTTATCTATTCGCCTGACCCTCAGACTCATGAGGATCACTTGCG
>NW_010966764.1:11865-12269 GCF_000463585.1 Tarenaya hassleriana
TAGCTTCTGGTTGCAGGAGATTGGATTTCTAGGACATGTGGTATCCGCTCAGGGAATCCAGGTAGATCCGGCTAAGATCGAGGCAGTCATAGACTGGAAGGCCCCAACCTCTGCAACCGAAATTAGGAGCTTCCTAGGTCTCGCTGGCTATTACCGAAGATTTGTGGAAGGTTTCGCTAAGATAGCCCGACCCATGACGATACTCACCGGGAAGAACGTTAAGTTCGTGTTGGTTTAGTGCTCTATGATGTACTGATTATGAGCTTTGTTCAGATACATTCGTGTTGGTTTATGCAGCTGATGTACTGATTATGAGCTTTGTTCAGATACTCACCGGGAAGAACGTTATGGGAATAACGACATAATAAGACTAGTATGATGTGTGATTGATGATCACATAGATG
>NW_010966764.1:12693-13090 GCF_000463585.1 Tarenaya hassleriana
ACCGTCCGTTCTACACGCTGGAACGGACGGTCCCAGTGCTTTTCTGGACCGTCCGTTCCGGGTTCCGGTTTTTCCGAAAATTAAACCGAAATTAGGGTTAAATCACTATATAAGATAGAGATTAAAACCCTAATGATAGAGAGAACTCTTGGAGCCGACTTTGGCAGACTTCTAGCAGAACTTTGGTGAGACCCAAGGTTTTGAGAGGTTGATCGAAGTCCGTTTTCTTGAAGCACAAAATCGAATAGAGATTCGAGTCCTAGCAGACAAGTTCCAATCGTTGGAATCCATCCCGAGGTGTGGATACGTGTAGAGGGCGAGGTAATCTTCCTGCCTTTCGTGATCAGAACGATTCATCGATAGAGACAGGCCCCGGATCGATTGAGGTAAGCGTTCT
>NW_010966764.1:13431-14360 GCF_000463585.1 Tarenaya hassleriana
TCACGACATGGAGTTAGCAGCAGTAGTGCATGCCTTAAAGATCTGGAGGTCCAAGCTATACGGGGAAAAGGTTAAGCTTAACACTGACCACAAGAGCTTGACATACGTAATCTCCCAGAAGGATTTAAACCTAAGGCAACGGCGGTAGTTGGAACTCATTGCCGACTATGACTTGGAGATTACTTATCACCCGGGAAAGGCGAACGTGGTCGCTGATGCCCTCAGTCGAAAGAAGATTCTATCTGTCATCCGTGTCGTGACGTCGTCCCGCACCGATGCTTCCGAATTGGTAGCTATGCTGGGACATTTGACCTTGACACCGGAGGAGCCAACTCTGACTTTTGCAGAACGAGCGGTCGCTGGACAGCGTAACGATCTTTTGCTTGCTCGGTACATGGACGGTATAGAAGAGTACGGTCGTAAGGGATACCGTATCGATGAAAAGAGAGCATTACGACTGGGTAACCGACTATGTGTGCCAGATGACCAGGTGTTGAGACGGGAGATACTATCGGAGGCACATCAGTCCAGACTAGCTATACACCCGGGGACGAGTAAAATGTACCAAGGATTACGACGATGGTACACCTGGCCGGGAATCAAGCGGGATGTGGCTGATTTCGTAGCAAGGTGCCTTACCTGTCAGCAAGTAAAAGCGGAACGACAGATGCCGGGTGGCAAACTACAACCACTGGAAATTCCGGAATGGAAATGAGATTCTATTGCGATGGATTTTGTGGTTGGGCTACCACTTACCCCGAGTAAGAAAAATGCCATTTGGGTAGTTGTGGACCGATTGACGAAATCCGCTCACTTCATCCCTATCAGACAGGAGTACACGATCGAGCGATTGGCACAAATATATGTCGATGAGATCACACGGCTGCATGGAGTGCCAAGTGAGATCATATCCGATAGAGATGCTCGAT
>NW_010966764.1:15363-16366 GCF_000463585.1 Tarenaya hassleriana
ATAATAAACCTTTATGGAATTTAAGGAAGGCTTTTGAATGGATGATAAGCAATTCAGAATTCGAGGACGAATTCATTCTAAGGGGGGAGGATTTGTAATACCCCGAAATCTGATTTGAATATTTAATTATTTTCAAAGATAAATAAATAAATAGACAGGACATTAGTTTAAATATAAGGTACAACATCAGAAAAAAAGGACACAAAATAGATCAGACTGGTCAGCCCAGAAAAAAAAAAAGACACAGAAGATCTAAAGTGGCGGAGAGTTGATTCGATCGAGTAAAAGCAACTCGTACAATTTTGGTCAAATTTGGTTGAATCAGTTTCATTCAAGCGAAAAATAAAACGATGTGGAAACTCGGTCGAATTTGCATAAATCTGTAAAATGATGAATAGTGTCGGTGAATAGTAACCGTGAATAGTGTCTGTGAATAGTAACCGTGAATAGTGTCGGTGAATAGTGACCGTGAATAGTAACCGTGAATAGTGACCATGAATAGTAACCGAGCAAAAATCCCACATCGAAAATTCTACCCATTTTCAAGGATTTGGAACTCTATATAAGGGGAGTTTGGCTCAAGACTTCAACACACCAAGTCCTAAGTCCTATAGGGGATCTAGAGAGCTTTATAAGAAGTCTAATACGACCATAAGCTCTCGGGAACCTCTCCGGACTAGCGACAAATTATTAGGTCTTATCAGGCCAGATCCACTTGCTGGATCTATCTGCGGTGTAGATACCGTAGAGGGCGTTACTTTTTGTGGCGTCTTCTAGTGGTGCACGGACGTCGCCAGGTCTAGTCTCGCCGGTTAAGGTTAGTATCTCTCTTCGTGTTTTAGTGTTTTCCTATTCTAGGATTAATAAATTATGAATTTATCTTTCCGTTGCATAGTCTTAGAACTAGGTTAGTGCCATGGTGGAAACCGTGACAGTAGGCTAAGGAAATCAAACAAACAACCTCTCAATTCAGTCGATTTTGGACAGAAAGAGAGTAGAGGAG
>NW_010966764.1:19351-19883 GCF_000463585.1 Tarenaya hassleriana
TTTTGGTGAAAATCCGAGGACCAGAACGTCCGGTCTGAGGTCAGACCGTCCGTTCTAGGTCTGTTGGAGAAATACAGAAGTCCAGAGGTTGAAGACGAAGTCCAGAACGTCCGTTCTAACACAGACCGTCCGTTCTGGACGACAGAACGTCCGTTCTGGTAAAACAGAACGTCCGTTCTGGATAAAATAGAACCAAACAGAACGTCCGTTCCAACCGACTGGACGGAACTGAAAAATTAACGGAACTGAAAAATTTCACCACGAGGAAAATTGAAAAATATGATAAGACGGGTCTAATATGACCCTGGTTAAAATTATGAAAAAGTGAAAAATATAAATTATACCGGAATTACGGGCCAGACCGGACCCCACGTAGTCTGGACCCAAAATGAATAACAGGTAAGGTTAGAAACCACGGAATGAACCGAACTCGTTATCCGGGCGGACCGGGACCAGCTAAGTCATACCGGAGGTACAATTCGGTAAACTCGATGAAGAGAATGAAGGAAAATATATAAAGAAATATAAAAGA
>NW_010966764.1:19954-27994 GCF_000463585.1 Tarenaya hassleriana
GTTCTAAAAACCGTGTGTTCCTCGTCACGCAATAGTACCGACCCCAATCGGCTATCCACGCAAGTCATCGGGGTGCCCATAACCGTCCTGTCATTCGGACGTTGGCGCGATTATATCATCGCCACATTCACAATCATATCCCATACGGGTGACATCCAACCCGGATCGGATGGCCCGTAGATGGGACGCAATCTCGCAACCATCGTATAATCATTCACAAGCGTCCATTTCTACAATCACGCGCTAAACGTTAATCCGAACCCTTCCGAATTAACGCTAGTGCCATGCCAGCTACCCCAATCACATGCATTTATATAGTTTATTTACTATACATGCATTTCCGCTTGTGTAGTCTTTTATATTTCTTTATATATTTTCTTTCATTCTCTTCATCGAGTTTACCGAATTGTACCTCCGGTATGACTTAGCTGGTCCCGGTCCGCCCGGATAACGAGTTCGGTTCATTCCGTGGTTTCTAACCTTACCTGTTATTCATTTTGGGTCCAGACTACGTGGGGTCCGGTCTGGCCCGTAATTCCGGTATAATTTATATTTTTCACTTTTTTTTCATAATTTTAACTAGGGTCATATTAGACCCGTCTTATCATGTTTTTCAATTTTCCTCATGGTGAATTTTTACAGTTCCGTTACTCCTTTTTTTTTTTTTTTTTTCAGACCGATCGGTCTAGTCCTAGACCGATCGGTTCAGAACGGACGTTCCGTCTCGTCAGACCGGACGGTCTGGCAAGTGCGGAACGGACGTTCCGTCTCGTCCAGAACGGACGTTCTGGCAAGTCAGAACGGACGTTCCGGATTTGCAGAACGGACGTTCTGGAGTCGTCTTCAACCTCCAGACTTCGCGTTTTCTTCTACGGACCTAGAACGGACGGTCTGACCTCAGACCGGACGTTCTGGTCCTCGGATTTTCACCAAAACACACAAACATGCACGATTCACTATGGGTATAACATTAAAACTCATAAAATTGCATGCACAACACGAATCAAACATCAATTTCTCACAAAATCACTCAAAACCCAAAACCCCATGTCTAACAGACTTCCGAATTAAACTCGAATTCACTCACCTCGGGTTAAGCCCGTGCTATGGGTGTTGAATGGGAAGCTTTGGGATGTTCCTCTTGCTCTGTAGAAACCGATTTGAACGTCAATTGTTCGGATTTGAGAGAGAATTTTCGGTTGGAAATGAAGAACATGTGAGGGAGAGAGAAAATGGCGATTTAGTTCTGATTAGGCCAAATTATGACACGAATTCGGACCCAGGGCGGATTAAATCGTGCACAAAGTCAAAAAGTCGGGATTTTCTGGTCGGATTAGTGCATTCGGGTCGCTTTCAGGTCGGTCCGGACGAAAGTCGTCGTTTGGTCGTTGCCGACACTCTGGTCCGTCCGTTCTGCGGTCTGGAACGGACGTTCTACTTTTTTTTTTTTTTTTTTTTTTTTTTTTGGGTGTTACTTATACAATTACATTGACAAACCTAATCAATATAAGAATGAATTTATAATATAATAATTCAATGAAATATAATATCTATCTTTTATTCGATCTTTAATACATATATATATTGAATTAATAATATAATTTTTAAAAATGAGTTTATAATATAATAATTCAATAAAATTTATTTATTTTTTCTTTTTTTATCCTTCGAATATATATATATATATATATATATATATTAAATTACTAATATAATTTTTTAAAAATTAATAGTAATGATTTTTTATAACGAAAAATAAACATTTTATATTAATAAAAAAAATAAACCGCGCAACGCGCGGTTCTCCCCTAGTCTATATTAGGGGTGGGCAAAATATCTGAAAAATCCGAACCGATCCGTTATTCGATTCGTATCCGAACCGAAAATTCGGATATCCGGAGTTTACGGATCGGATACGGATATTGATTTGGAGATATTTGTCGGATACGGATCGGATACGGATATTAAAATTGAATTATCCGACATATCCGATCCGGTCCGTATTTTATAATAATATTATTAAATATAAGAATAATTTGGTATGTAGATTTAAAATGCTTAATATTTACATGTTTTTTTAACGTGATTCAAGAAAAATTTTATATATATTGAGATTTATAATTGTAATTTTTAAATATTAAAATTTATTATGTTTAATGTTTTGAATTTTGAAATTTGAATATATTTGTTTGTGATAGATTATAATTGTATTTGTATTTTAGTTGATTTGGAATGTTTAAATTATGAATTTTAAATTCGTGAATATTATTTATATTAAATATATTATATATTTTATTTATGTTTAAATTTGTTATTTGATTTAAATTAAAAATTTTATAATATTTTAGGTCGGATACGGATATCCGTAAATATCCGTGATTTTAACGAATATCCGAAGTTGCGGATATCCGAAAATTACGGATCGGATACGGATAACAAAATCGAATATTTGTGCGGATCGGATACGGATACGGATATCTCAAAAATCCCGGATATCCGATCCGTGCCCACCCCTACTTTCACTGCTCTAGGATCTTTAATTATTTTAGATTAGATTTGATTTAGATCAATTTAGATTTATATATCATATTTTCTCCCATGATAACATCAAATCTAAAGTATCATAATACTTTTAGAATACGTAATCCAATCAATCTCAAATGGTCATATAATATTTTTACAGATTAGTCAAAAAATTAATCTAAATCTAATTAATTCTTAATCCTAAAATAATACAAGATTATTGTTAAACTCAATCTCAAGCATTCGTTTCTGGAGTTACTATGATCTATTATATTCTTGCAGTTTTTCTACAGTTTTCGTTGGATTCTGAACTTTGATGCACAAATGTTCGAGGCATCAACGAGTTTTCTACGGGGGTCGAGAATCCGTCTCAATAATTTCAGAAACTTAAACTAGATCCAATCATAAGTAAATATAGAATAAAACAATAGATCTAGAAACTTACACTCATGATCATGACACTTAGAAGAAAACACTGGATTGAAGAGAACACTACGGGAGAAATCGAACACAGGATTAGAGGGAGTATTTTGGGAGAAATCAATTAATAGATGATGATGGGTTGACAAAAGCTATCTTCGTTATATATAAAAAGGGTCATTGTAATGTTTAAATGGAAAATTTTATTCCGGATCGTTGTGATTTTGGCTTATATTTAATAACTATTCATTATATGTAACTGATATGTAGTTGTATAAAATTTTAAAGAACAAATCAAAGCAAAAAAACGTATAGTGGTCTAGAGCTCGAACGTTGTATTCATTACCCACTAAGAAGTTAAGAACTATATTTATTATTTGCTCTCTTCTCATTAATTCTAATTTATTGTATTAATGCTTATGAATACAATGTTTCTCATGGAACGAAGATTACACTTCCAATCAACAAATCACTAATGTTGGTCCTCATGGAACAAAGATCATCGTTCATGTCCGCTAAGGTATCTGTAGGTCACCCTTCCATCTCTTTCTTTTAGTTTACAGTGTTTATATTATGTGCTATGTGCAACGATGTAATGTCTCTACAAAGAGTTTTTTTCAGGTTATTTTGTTTTCAGGATTAAAAAAAAGGTTTGTGTTTTAGTATCACCGATTCAAAAATTAAGCACTCATCATCATGAATCATTTTTTCTAAGGTTCTATTTTTTTTTTTTTATGGCTATGTGATGTAGAATGAATGAGATGATGTAAGAACAAAGAGGAGGGAGAGAGTTAGCAATATCTGGAGACAGATTAAATAATAGCTCACAGGTATGGTAGAAGGATTGATATGGTTGCGTAGAAGGTTTGGTCCTTCGAGGATGTAAATCTTCAATAACTACATAATGCTACTCTTTTCCGGTTCGTCTTCTTCTATTTACTGTTGAAGATGGAATCAAAATAACAGAGGAAATAATAAGTTAGATTTAAGACATGTGCTTTTATTATTGTAAACAAGGTCGTTATTCTGATTTTCCGATACCTTCTTCTGGATACACAACATGTGTAGCTGTTATTAGACACAATCATCTCTTTGTTACAAATGTCGATGACTCGAGTTGTGTAATATCCCGAAAAGATGAGATCGAGAAGATTATAAATAAAGATCTTTTTTTTTTTGGCACTTCATCTAATTTTCATGGCTATCTATGTTATGACAACGATATCATTTGCTTTGAAGCCAACTGATGTGGAGACACTATGGGGGTTCATGTGACGTGTGTTTGATTTCAACCCGAAGTATGTTTTGCAAACGATGAGAAAATGGAACCGACTCTGGGTATTCTCATTATTCCATGGAGTATTTTTTGAGAAGGTGAAAAGTTGTAATTTTAATGGCGGACATACAGTTTTTCTATTGATCACCTGATCTTGGAGGTGGAAATGAAAGGATATTGAAAGTTGGTGAGATTTTGTATAATGTAAGGTTGAACCTGCCAAGATCTATTGGTAATGTTTTTTATACTCTAATTCCTTTGAACTTAACGCCATCTTATTTTCTAAATAGTGAGTAATCAACATCGACCATAAATTGTTTGCATGTAGTCTTGATAGATGCATCATCCTTTTTTGTTTTAGGTTACATAAAATTCAAGAAAAACAAGTTCTTTTCAGACAAAAACCAAATCTCTACTACCAATCCACTTATTAACACTGTTAGAGATTGTTTATATATCGATTTATATTCCGATTTATATAAATATTTGGATGGCATTTCTCTTTTCCATTGATTTTTTCCTTTGAAAAAAAAATCAAAATTCCTATTTCGTTATAAGGAATAATTAGTGGTTTTCAGTTTGCATTTTTTTTAAATATTCTGACAGGATAGAAATTATAATTATTTAAATTTTTTATTTGATTTTAATTTAATTAAAATTCAATTCAATCGAATAAGATGTTTATATATATATGTATATACATGGATATATATATATGTATATATGTATATTTATGTACATTAATTTATGTAAATAAAATAATCCAGTCTGCTTATTTATATCAACTTTAGTCATTCTCAGAAAGGTTGTTACACATTCTAAATAGTTTTGATTTCATTTTCTCAATTATCTTTTTATTTTATTTTAAAAATTTTATATTTCTATGTATCAAGTTATAAGTACAATATATATATTTAAGAATAATAATAATGTTTTATTATTATTATTATTATTATTATTATTATCATCATCATCATCATCATCACCATCACATAACTATTTTTTTCTGCAAAGAGTTTAAAGAAAAAAGATGGAGAACAACCTGAATAATAAAAATAAATAAATACCGACAATAGGGCTAACTTGAGTACATGTAATATATACAAAGCTTATATGGCATTAAAATGTGCAACTGTTTCAATTTGATTTGTGAATTACGTATATATAATAAGAAGACCAAGATCAGACATTTAATTCGACTTAATATACGAGAAATGTTTATATGACGAAGGATTTCTAGATGATATATGAAAATATATTTCTATATAAAGAAGTTATCGAGTATTATTAATTTATTTGATTGATGAATTTCAAGTTGGTATATGAAAATATGAATGTTGTAGGATAGTTATATATAAATTAAAATATTATTAAAAGTAATAAAATTTTAAAAATAAACATATATACAAATCCTAAAATATATTATAGACATAAAACTATTTCAATGGACAACTAAAACCATGAGTTTAAATCAACAAAAAAATTCTCATTTTATACAAAACTTTTTAACAACTTTTCAACGGTAAAATCTCTAAATTATATATATATGGGAAAATAACTTAAAAATCATAAATATTCAAAAATTTCCATATAAATATACGAATTTTGACATTTCTATAAAAAATACAATTTTTTTTTATAAATTTGTCTATAAATCTACATTCACTCTAACATCGATCACTATTTAATCGATTTGATGACAGGTCATTGCCATATGTAAATTTTACTATTTTTAAAACAAATGATAACTATAATATTTAATAATATTATTCATTGATATCGAATAAATCATTGATATCGAATTTAGATATCTATTGTTATTCTCTCTCTGGTAGAATTTAAGGAAGAGAGAGTTTCAAATGAGAAACATAAAATTTTGTTTTGTTGAATGGAATCTTCCCAACAATCTCATTGTTTAAAAATATATTTATCAAACTAACGATAATCTGATTTTTCAGCTATCATGGATTTACCAAAAGTGGAATTCTTCCGTCGAGTCATAAAATTTGTAGAAATATTGTACTGATATTTTTCCACCCCTAAAGTTTATATTATAATTCATAAAAATGGAAACACATAATATATTCACAATATCTATTTGAAAAAATTGAAACATCCCATTATCTTCATATTTTCAAAAATATCATAATTTTATTTAAAGAATATGAATTATAAAATCAAAACATATTATAAAACTAATAGAAAAAATATATCTACTTAAAAATATCATGTAAATGTATAATTTTGCAGGAACCATTAACGTTTTAATTTTTCATAAATATCGTTAAAAATTAATAAATAATTTTTCATTGATATTTGAAGTAACTTATGAATCTGAAATGAATCAAACGAATATCATAGAAACTATTACGATTTTGATGAGGGATAATGTAAAATGTCAGTTTAGTGGGTTAGACATCTCCTAAGTGTCATTGGATTTTAGTTTTGAAAGTTTTTCAAAAACTTATTGAATCATGTGTTGAAGTATATACTCTAACTAAAATGTTAGTAGTATTGAGTATTATTAGAATTTGAATCTTGTAAGTATCGCTTTATTTGAGATTCTAACTTTTATAATTGAAAAATTGCGAAACGATGATATATCATGTATGTCAAACTAAGTCAACTATTTCATCATATAATTGAAAAATTCAAGATGAATTATGAAGAATCATGCAAAATAAATAATGGGATGATAAGTACTATTACAGATAAATTTAACGAAATATAAGTGAAACTAAGTGAAAGATCTAATTAACTTAAAAAAAAACTCTAATTCATATATATATATATTTAAATTAGAAGTCAATTGATTTTATACGGGTAGTTGAATCAATATTATTATGATAAAATATACATAATACACAAATATATATAATATTAGTTTTTTAGTTTTTTTAGTATAAAGATGACAAAATTTTAGTTTGTAAAAAAATAATATATTAATTTATAACATATTTTGATAAATAAAAAAAATCGTAAGATCAGTATTATATTTCAACTATTGATACTAAATTATAAAATATGAAAATCTAAGTATAGACGTTATCTACTGATAAATGATATTATTATTTCGATATTTTCAAAAACTATTTATCATTTTGATTTAAAAATATGAATTATAAATTCAAAAATATAATACAATAGATTTAAATTCAAAAATGAGAATAAATTTTAAAAATAGTTATATATATTTATATCAGCGCGATGCGTGCAAGGTTAATAATTAGTAAGAATTTGAAACAACCAAAATATGACAAAAATATTCGTGGTATATGCCTATGATAGAAATAAACAATGACCAAAAGTAATAATTAACAATTATTATCTACTTTTTAAAATTAATTCTTTTTTGATATATTATTGGGTTTCTCTACTATATAACATCACTTTCTTTTACACCTTGTATTAGTTGATTTTTTTGGTATATATATGTAACATTTGGTTTTTGTTTTTGTTATGCACAACAAAAGAATAGAATTTCTGTACGAAGAGATAAATATTTTTGTTACATTAATATTAATATTTTTTATAATAAAAAAGTAAATATTTTATATTAACAATAATAAACGAAAAACTGCGCGGGTCTCTCCTAGTAATAGAAAAAAAAATATCATAAACCGTTAGATCTTCTACATCTTTTAAACGGGAATAAACGGCGGAACAAACGGCGCCGTTTCGTAATAAAAAGGCGCCGCCGGGTGCTGCCACTTCTTGAACACCGGCGTCTTCTCCGTCGCATCCTCCACCGCCGGTGACTTAGACGGTGGCCACGAAATCTGGTCGGCCGCCACCGGGGGGGAGGCGGCGAGCGGCGGGAG
>NW_010966764.1:28014-45163 GCF_000463585.1 Tarenaya hassleriana
AACGTGACACATAATTTGAGAGAGAGGAGCGGGATGGCGGCGTTCCATTCACCCGCCGGTACCGGAGTGATTTTCAACGGCGGAGCTCGTCTCTGTAACCGGCTTGTTTGCCGGCGGTTTTCCGCGGCAGAGCTTGTGGTTCTTTCCGGCGGCGACATGGGCAAGAAGAAACGAGAAGATGTTTTGGGAAAAGGAAAAAGGCTCCAAATGAGTTATGTGGTTCTGTGCGTGCGGGAGAGAGGTTGTATAAGCAGGAATATGGGTGTATGTGTGCGTATATATGTGCTTGTGAATCTGTGTGTATACATACATATATATGTGTGTGTGGAATCCATTACACGCGTGGAAGACGGTCAAAGCTTGAAAGAGGCAAACTTAGCTGTTTTATTTGAGTGGCTCAGCTGTATTACTGAGTCATATATTAAAGTTCCCAATTTTTCGTTTCTTTGACCAAAACTTTATTAGGAAATTCAAAGATGTTTTGAATTAATAAATAGGGAATTTTATTAAGATAGTCTCAAAAATAATTAAAATTAGTAAAATCGTATTATCTTTTTTTCTTTTCCTGAATTCTCTTCTCTTTGACCAAATTTTTAAGAAATTAAAAGATATTTGTGGTTATAAATAGGGAAATTTTGTTAAGATAGTCCAAAAAATAGTTATTAAGATTAGTAAAATAGCATATCTCTTTGAGCTTTTAGTAAAAAGAAAATAAGTTTTTTTTTTTTGTAATTTAAGGTTTTAATTTAGGGTTTTGTTAACGATGTTAGCATATAACCCAACATCTATCTTATTCGAAATAAAATGAACCGTCGCTTCACACACTAAATTTATATCCCACACACACATTTTAAAAGTAAAAAATAAAATAAAATTCAACATATGTCACCACAAAAAAAAATTCTATATTACTAATTCCAAAGACTTGATTGATGCAAGTCCAATATACGAACTTATGCTTGTATTGTATCATATATATTTAAAAAAATACATTAATAAACGTGGGATGAAATTAATTAAGATGGATTAAAGATTTAAACATTTATATATTGACGAAAAATTCCAAACAGAAATTTCCAGTTGTACCCGTTGGATGTTTCGTTGCTTTTGGGGGCTTACGACGGTCCATTTGACGTGCCATTACCTTTGATTATGACATGTAAACCACCGCAACACCTCTAAAATTATCTTCATTCAATTATTAAATAATCAACCTCTCTCTATTCATGATATATCTATTTATATATCACGTCATATCGACAAAGACCATCGATATTCTAGAAGTTTACAGAAATTTCAGGGGGAAATGCCATAAATATTAAAGAAATAATAATTGGGCCTAACATTGGAAAATGGGCTTGCTAGAATCACTCGTCACTCGGCCCATACATAAAATGTATGTATGTAATGTACGCATGCATGCATGCATGTATGTATGTAATGTATGTATGCATGCATGTATGTATGTATGTATGTATGTATGTATGTATGTATGTATGTATGTATGTATGTATGTATGTATGTATGTGCGCAACACAAAAATGTGTCTTAGTTTTAGCTGAAACCATCCGCATAACATAACATCAATAAAGCATACAATATACATATATATGGAACAAAATAAGTTGTCCGATGTGAAGCACTTTGATATGGAATGTATGGGGAACATTTAGTGCGTCAATGTTATTATATGTGAATATAAATTTAAGAGTTAATGGTAAATATTTATGGATTAATTTGAATTTTTCGTGTAATAATGTAAATGTGGGTATACGTATTAGTGGGATTGAATATATTTTTATATAATAAAACTGTAATTCAGGGCTGAGTTGGCAAGATTTTTCTACCAAAAAAAAGGTCTCTCACAACGTATACAATCTTAACTCATATATATATATATATATAGCCGAGAATTTCATCACTGCACCCGATCCAAGAAAAATACCCATCAAGCTTCAATCATCAAATTACATTTTAAAAAAGGTTGCATACCGATCATGCATATTGCAATTATTTATTACTGTGATGTTTTCCACGCGATACGTGTATTTCTTTTCTGCTTTTAAATCATATGAAAATTTTTGAAAAAATTGAAGAAATTTTTATTTTTAAAGTTACAGAAAAATTTGCAATCTGAAATAAATATAAATAATAATATTCAAGATAATAACTCAATGATAAAATCCTAACAATAAACGATACAAATTAAAAAAAATTAAAAAAAAAATAATTTTAAAATATTACCATCATATCGGTTAAAAAATACTTAGTCAGAAGGTTGAGATATTTTGCATGCTGATTTATAATTATCTATTTATTTTTTAATCTTTTGAAGGGCCATGGAATTCCACCTTGGTTAAATATTATATATATATATATGCGCATATTAAAAAATAGTAACGTGACACATAATTTGAGACATAAAATTATAAAACAAGTTGAAATTTATTTATTTGCTTCTCGTGATCGGGAAAATAGGGTACAATAACGTAATGGCCATGAATGAAAGGACCCATGAACATGCACATGTTCTTGTTCCCTGCCGCTTTCGTTGGTCCTGAATTTAATAAAATTCCTCAAACTTAAGAAAAATTACATTATTCCATAATTTTCGACTTGTATTAAAATAGTAGGATCATAATTTAAAATTTGGATGGTCTTTTTTTAGTTTCAACAGCGAACCAATTCGCAAAATCACAAAAACTATTTTTTTTTCTTGATTAAAAAAAAAACACGTTCAAAGCTCAAAATATAAATTTGTTTTCCATATTTTTTTACACAAAAATATTTCATCTATTCCTTCGAGATAACAATATTTTCTACGTAAGAATAATATGAATTTATCCAAGTTTATGTGGCCTAGTGGTAAGAGAACATGCAAAACATGCTCTCATCTTGGGTTCAAATCTAAGCGTGGGGAGGTGTATTCACCTGGACTTCCCTGATCCTCTGGGAGATATAGTTGGGGTGAACTTCCGGATTATCAAAAATAATAATAATATGAATTTGTTAATAAAAATGGATTATTATGAAACTACATGAAAATAACTCAAATCATGTGGTTATTTTTACATTTCGATTTTTCTCTCAATTTTTTTTTATGTTAATTCATTTAGATTTATATTCGATTTGGATTTATTTCTTTTATTAAAACATTAAACAGTAATAATTTCCTAAAAATATTGCTCTTCATATCTTATTCTGAATTCAACTAATTTAATTTCAAGAAAAATTTACTTGTTAATTTTTAGATATTATTTAATTCAATTAGATTCCTTTTATGGGAAACTAAATATTGACCCTGCACCACGTCACATATATTGTAGTAGCCTTTTCCACTTTCTTGGTAAATCTTTATTTAACATATATGTTATCATATTTCCACGTCAAATATTTATTTATGAAAATTTTTAAACATCTCTACGAAAGGTACTTTTAACGGCATGGACATTATAATAAAATCATATCATAATTTTCTACAATTCATATTTTTATTAAAAGTATATGATACAAAAAGTTTAAGCTAACTTAAATAGGAATACATGATAATACTATATCATGAGAGAAAAATAAGCAGCAAACATTTTTATTAAAGTACAAAGATCACAAACTAAACTTTTGCATGATAGTAATATAACACAAAAGAAACGACAAACAATCAGACTATATACAGGCCAACACATATATGAAACATACATACATACATATGCATGTATGTAACTATGTACGTATATGTAAGTATGAATGATTCTACATACATACATACATACATATATATATATATATATATCAATCAACCAGACAAACACATGTTCGGCAATAAATATGACACAAACACAGAGATTGTAAGTTTCTCTCTTATGGTCACATTACAAATTGTCCACATCTTTCTGGTAATACTATAACTATATATACCCATCAGATCTTGAAATTAGAACCACATAAGAAAAAATACAAAATAAACTTATAAAAACCATTATTATATATTCTTCATGGATATTTCTTGATGATTCAAGATCTGTTCTTGCACTTCTCCACAGCTCTTGGCGCTGAAACCAAATTGTGAAAATTAAACGATTAGCCCTCTCTCTCTCTCTCTCTATATATATATATATATACACCAAAGTTTTTAAGATACATACATAATATATAAAGGGAAGAAAACTTACCAAGTCCGATGGCTTCGGATCCTTTCATAATGCGCAAGCGTTTGCACGAATCGACAAACATTCTGAATAATAAAATTCGAGTTTCGGTTTAGACGTCGGTCCATAACATCATTATTTGTTCTTGATGAACGAACACGTAATTTATTGCATCTTAGCCAATAATAAAGATAACACAAGTATATGGATTTCGCCAGCTATAAATGAGCTAACGTTTTGATATATTTAAGAACCTCTCTTGTCCCATATACGCCAACCCATGCACAGTTGTGGATATGGAATTTCTTGATTATTATTATTATTCTTGCTTATAAATCGGTGGACCGAATTCGAAGTTAGTTAATAATTGAAATGAATTAATTGGATTATAAGAATAAACATGAATTGAGAAGGAGACTCACTGCCACGGAACATCGCCCACGAGCATCCAGTCACCATCCTTGTCCTCGTAGGTTGGCACATACTCGGAACTGTTCAATAGATCCATCAATTTGCTCTCGTTCATGAAATCTATCATCCCTTGTGCCCCATAGTTCCCTACAATTCACACACGATCACAACTTCTATTCTTAAGAAATTTCATGTGTATATATATATATATAACGTTTTCTTTGGGTAATTAATCAAATTTGTTCTATCTATAGATCTCTCGAGAAATAGTTTCATAGTTAGAATATATAGAATCACTATGAAAGATTAATTATTTCTCAAATTTGGGTTTCTTCTATTTTTATGCCATGTTTGGATAAATTCAAGATTTGTATGAACGGGCTTGGACATGCATGTGATGTATGTGTACATACATAAACATGGACCTACGAATCGTAATATTCTTGTTTCTTTATAACTGACCATATAACTCTCTCTCTCTCTTTAACTATTTAGTTATCTAACTATGGAGGACAAAACATTTCCAGGTCACGTATAAAGTGAATATATACGGATGTATATGTATATGTATAAGCGTACCCATGGTGAAGGAGCTGAACATTTTGGCCAAAGCATCAGAGAGTTCTTGGTAGCTTTTGTACATCTTGAGGTCGACCTTCCTGAGATAAGGAGCTCCGTCCATGGAGACCTTCACAAAGGCCGCCGCCGCCTTCTCCTCCTCCACGGCGCTGCTCTTCTGGTGAGCCATCATGTTCTTCCGGTAGTTCCTCACCGGAGGCCAACCCACCACTTGTGCCCTATACATACAATAACATCATCTTTCGTGGTAAATACATGGTTTTTGATCCGACTGTATCTAAACGACAAGCCTTGTTCAATCATTATCATGTTGCATAATTGATGTTTATTGAACCGTTCCACAAAATGAAAAAATTAAAATTGATGCTTAGAAAGAATTCTAGCTCAAATTGTACATATGGTAGAAAAAAAGAGAGCAATATTCTTGTATATTATCAAACATAAAGTATTTGATTTTGAAAAATCCTTCAGTTATTTTTATTGGTTTCATCACTATTCTTGAAACCAAAAACAAAATATGAACTTGTGGTTTCGGGTGTATATAACAATGTTAATCTTCTAATCTCACGGGACAGGTTCTTGAAATCGACGTAAATAAAGATCAAGACTATGTACTTGTGCGGTTTGATGAATAAAATTTAACATTTCATCCAAAAAAACGGAAAAGAAAAGAAGAAGGGCTTACTTAGCAGGAGGCTTAGCATGGTCTTTGGAGACCAAGAGAGACTTGTCCTTGGCAACGTTGTTGAGATCCACAACGCCTTCCTTGTTTGTCTGAAGATTCAGTTTCAGGTCAACTGTCTCGGAGAATCCTCTCTTGTTCCCCGCCGCCTTCGCAGGGCTCTCCGCCACCACCTCCGCCTCTCCTCCTCCTCCGCCGCCGCCGGGAAGGCCGAGGCAGAGCTCGGTCTCCTTCATGTTCATGAGCTCGCCGATCATGTTTGTGGGTCTTCACTGGTTGAACTTATACCTCTTACTCAATGTGGATTTGATCTCTTTGAGAGAGAGAGAGAGAGAGAGAGAGAGAGAGAGAGAGAGAGAGAGAGAGAGTTATGGTAAGAGGGAAGAGGAAAGGAGGGAGAGGAGGGCAATAATATAAGGGAGGAGAGAGAGAGAGAGGACTGTGTTGTGGGGATTGGTATGCTGTGTATGTATTCGTGTATCTGCATGTGCATGTCATTGCTTCTTCTTCTTCTTCTTCTTGTGGGGACAGGGGTTTTTGACATGTGGATTTAGATTATACGTTAATTTCTTTTCCATTTTTTCATATTATAAATTATGTAAATAGTGTAGTTTGTCAATGTTGTAATGTATATACGTCCTCATGATTACTGATTTTATTACATATACATGTATTAAGGTTTGTTTATTTCCTATTTGCTAAACACTGTCTCCTTTGGTCAACTATCGGTCACATGTACACCAAGTGGAATTGGGCGGTAAAATTCCATTAATCGAATTTGGTCAACATTATGATTTTATGCCATGTAGACTAATTAAATTCGGTCTTCTTTCTTTTTATTTTTGTTTATTAAAAGTATCTTAAATTTTAACATAATTAATTAAGATTATACTCATTTAATAAGCCCCTTGCACATTACCATATATTAAGGTAATGGTACGGTCGTAAAAATACCAATAATCACTTTGTCGGTCTAACTTCATGATACATGAAAAATAGTCTTAAATACTCTTAAATATCGATTTATCTTTATAAAAAAATAAAAATTTATCTATTAAAAACAATATTGCCAATCTATATCAAAGATTGTAATTGGACCAAATTCACTGCAACTTATCAAATCTTTTTCTCTAACAAAGTAGTTGTAGTCGTCCAATGAATTTGGACAAATGATCATATGGCTTAGCTTGAGGTCTCTTCGCTATTCGTTGTTTAATAAATTAAAATTAGATTAAAAATAATTACTCGATCGGGCGGATATTATTTTTCCGACAAATTACTCGTGTTATACATTTATTATTGTGTTAATTTATTGCAGATGTCCGTATAATACAATGTAGGGACCGGTAAGTATATGGATTTCAGGAAATGTTTGACCGTAAAAAGAAAATATTTGTGTGCATGTATGTAACATAAGTTTGTCCACCTTCAATTAATTTATCTCAAGATAGTTAATAATCGTAATTAATGTTACAAATAATAAAGGAGACAGGTCATACCAGAAAGAAATAACATCCAAAACCAAAAAGGGCAGTTGTGTCTCTGCCTTGTCAACATCCCTCACTCCCTACCCCATCTACCATTGTTTCCATCCCCCCACCCTCCAAAACACCATTTTCTTAAATTATAATAATTGATTGATTTTGATTTGGTTTGATTCAGATCGGTTTGAATTGTGATCGGTTTAGACTGGTTTGGTTTGGTTTAATTCGATTGAAATGTAAAAAAAAATATATGGATCAATTTAGATTGGTTTGGTTTGATGGAATGGAAAATTTGTTATGTATAATACGTTTAAATTAATTTCAATAACAAAAAATTACTGTAATTCCATTTTGAATCTTCCATTTGGATATTACTATTAAATGACTTTTTCAAATATTAAAAATCCAAATGGAAATTAAGTGGATTTTCTTTCTTGATGTAATGAACTTTTCAATTGCTCACTTGTAACATCAATCATAGACATCTTCCCAACCACATCTTCCTTTTAGGACAAACACCTTTCAAGAGATGATATAACATATCCCTTCTCTTGTCCTCTTCTTTTTTTTTTCTCCTTGTTCATTGGTGGAGTCCTTATCTATACATGTATCTCCAATTTTTAATCTCCAAAATACCCTTTAATTTTTTTCCTTCACTTTCCCCATTTATTTTGTTGTCCATGATTTGATTATGCCATTAGATCTCCATTCTCATGAAGTTGAATTTTCTCTATTTTATGTTCATAATAGGTTTTTATTATTTCTCCTATTATAACTATATACTTATTATTATGACAATGGAGACAAATATTTAGAGTTAAATGAGACCAATAGAACTATATAATAAGCACTTTTTTCTTTTATATGCTGTAATTAAATGTTTGGATAGTTGAAGGGTGGATAACTATAAAATAGGCACTTTTTCTTTTATATGCTGTAATTAAATGTTTGGATAGTTGAAGGGTGGATATCTATATTCTGGATATGTCGTATAATCAGTGTATATACACACATTGACACATATATTAGTCCGGTTCTAAATCTTATGTGCGAGAAATGTTAGAGAACTTCAAGTAACTACGATGTACTCGTAATATTTCCATGTTAGATTGAAGTCCAATGATTTTTAGTTTGAAAGAATTGTCATGTCGGTGAATCATTAAAATATTAGATTTTTTGTAAGTGAAAACAAACAATTGTTACATATTTTGCATATATTTTTATACATTAGTACCGAACACAAATAAATCTAAGAAAAAAGGTAAATCAATTTCATATGGTATTGTTTTGTTCCTTAACTGATATAGAATATATATTTTAAAACAGATGATACGTAATATCAACATGCTCGTGGGGTGTCCAAAATATGTTGAATGCATGAGTTCAAATTCACGTGGAACATTATGGTAATATCGTGGTGTACGTACCGATGTGGATTTTCAGGTGTGGTCCGTGTTGTATTGCTAAGCCATTTTCAAAGCTCATCAATCTTATGTGCATCCATCTCTCTCTCTCTCGTGGTCTTCCGTACGGCCACGGACAAGATAAGGAAAAAATAAAAAGTTGATTTAATACATTGTTTCAAGCCAAAGAACCTCTAGTAGTGTTTTTTTTCCTTTCAAATATCTTATATATATAGCGTACGTATACATACCATAGCAGATTTAGAGAAAAAAAATTATCAGGGCACTAATATAATACAATGAAAAGATTAGATGGTACTATATATTTTGATTCCATTCGGTGTATATAGAGTGTGTATATATATATATATATCATATGAAGAGATATATATAGGATTAGGTAAAGATTTACATCATTGTAATTGTGACCGTTGGAATACATTATTTTTCCTCAATAAAGATTAATTAGAATCTGAATCTTTCATCTCGGTGCTCAAATATTTGTTCTAATTAGCCATATATATATATATATATATATATATATATGTGTGTGTGTGTGTGTGTGTGTGTGTGTGTGTGTGTGTGTGTGTGTGTGTGTGTGTGTGTGTGTGTGTGTGTGTGTGTGTGTGTGTCAAACAAGTAACTTCTTGAGATGATAAGTACAGGCTATGTTTCGATTCATTTGGAACTTTTATTAGCGGTAATTTGGAACTCAAATAATATATATTTGTTAAGTTATATAACTTAGAATCTATTAGCGATTAATTACATGAATATAAGAGAAAAGGAATAGAAAAAAAAAACAAAAGGAAAAGGAAAATGGGTTTCTTGTGCGTGAAGTTAATCTTAATTATCTTATGCCTAATGTGAATACACATAAACCTGTCCAAAGGTTAAACAGTTCATCATTTCTCTGAATTTGCTTAATTATTTGATTAAAATGATTGTAAATGAAAAGTCCCATTTTTTAATATATTATTCTCGAATTCTATTATTTGATCGATATATACAGTCAATTTTTTTTATTTTTCTTCCCAAAGCTATTATAGGTGTAAAATTATTATATATGGTCCAAAAGAAAAGTATTAATAAGCACGAGAATCTTAAATCTAATAACAATTATTCCTAATGTTGGTGGAACAAGGGACATTGGCTTGCAAACAATGATAGGGGATGACCATCATCAGTGACCATACGCACCTTATTAATTTTCTTAATCAATTTTAGTTAAGAACTAAATTATAAACTAATTCTTGATTAATCATTATATGGTCCTTTCTTCTAAAAATAAATTAATCTTAAGTTGTATATTCAGTTGTAATAATTTCAAGCTTTTTTATAATGTGCACAACAACATATATAATCATGGAGTTTATTTTTCTAATTGGTTGTTACGTAAGTGATTTAAGACATTGTTTAGAGTGTCAAATTTGTATATAAGAATATAAAAGGGAAAAAAAGTCCCAATGGAAATAGAAAGAGTTAGCGAGAATTTATATTATTCGTTGTCATGATGAATTAAAATTTTTTAAATTAATTTAAAATTTTCTAATTATTTTAAAAAACTTTGGTTTTTTTTAACATTTTTTGGTTTAAAATTTTAAATTTACAATAAATCAAGAATTCATCGCAATCATTCACATCGCTTTTGTTTTCCCTGAAGCGGCAATGGCCACTATCTAGCTTTATGTTTTCTCCCAAGGTAAAGTTATTAAATTATTGACCATTATCATTTTAAATAAATTCGATGTTGGTCCAAATGAAAATAAAAGAATTCTACAGTCAATTTGATTTTTTTTTTAATGATTTAAGTCCAGGCCGGCAACTTAGTCCCACACGCGACAAAATCAACCAGTTATTATAGACCACGTGTCCATCACCTGTCATTGTGCACCCTCGGGTGGGGTGTTCACACTTCACACCGTTCATTCATTCACCTTTTTGAGCGAATTAAATGGAAAATTAAGATCCAATTGATATTATATATATATATATATATATCGAAGTAAAATATTTAAAATTAATTAACCTTTACATATACATTCATTGCATCACGTTAGTGATGGAAACTGAATACACTTCGATAAAATATGTTCTATAGATATACAAACAACTACCATCTCTATTTTTATCAACTAATGTGCATAGATTTTTGTTGAATCGATAATTTTCTGATCTTTTTTTTTTGTTAAAAGATAATTTTCTGATCTTATTATTAACGTTCTGATAATAAAAATTTATACAATTTTTTTCTATAATTTTATGATTGCATAACTTTTTATTCTCGAAGGGCATTTAGCTTTGTTTGAACAATCTTAATTATATATATATATACATATATATCGATTTCGTTTGATAGCATGCATGGACATTTAGTAGACCATGAACTTTCGTGTCTTCTTCCTTATAGAAACTGAAAAAGTCATTAAATTTATTAGCACTTCGTACGTGTGCATGTAAACTATACACACACACATATACATATATGATATATATATAGAGAGAGACATATTTGGATCCTTTCACCATCAAAAATGGAAGAACACACGTGTATGTGTTTAGGTCTACAGTTATGGTGGGGGAGTTAGTGAGTTGTATTTCTTTGCTCCTTTCCCTCTGTTGGCTTCTTGTCCTTTGTTAGGATAGGACCATGCCTCTCAAGTTTTGTCGGCAATCACACGCTTACATATCTATATATACTACATACACCCATATATATATATATATATGACCACATATATATATAAGTATGTTCATAAACTATCTACACATAAATATATAGCTGGAAAGTTGAACGCTGCTTCCGAATTCCAAATCCAATTGAAATTTGTTCATTTCCGTCTGCTTTGATGTTATAGCAAAGCCCCATGCATGTGTTACCCCTTTGTAACTAGGTTTAGGGTTTATATATAATTTGTCTACGTTGACGAGTTTATATATATATATATATGTACATATATGTATATGTGAATAAAATTTTCAATTTCGATGGACTCTACAACAGTCACTCAATACAGTCGAACGTGATCTATAACTCTAAACCTATTATATATATATATATATATTGTTAACCTTAGAATAAAAAGGTTGTAGAAAGCTTTTCGTATCTTATTGATCAACCACAAACAGGGCAATATATACAGGGAAAACGAAAGCTGTAGTTTCTATATCTCAGGAAAAGATAAATATGTATCATAACAAATAGATATATGCTAAGATTGAGATCAATATGATATCAATCTCTAATATTCCCCCTCAAGGTGGAGAATACATGAAATGTATTCCCAGCTTGGACAAAAGATGATGGAACTGATCAACCGAAAGAGGCTTGGTGAGAAAACGTGAAGTGGTTTCAGGAAACCACTCTTGACCCGATCACGAACGAAGTGGCAGTCCAATTCGATGTGTTTCGTACGCTCATGGAAGACGAGATTGTTGGCAATGTGAACAGCGGATTGATTGTCGCAGAAAAGCGAAATCGGATGCGGACAATGAACATGTAGATCACGAAGCAGAGCATCTAGCCAAACCAATTCGCATGTCGTTTGTGCCATTGCTCTATATTCAGATTCAGCCGAACTCCTGGAAATGGTCGGTTGCTTCTTAGACTTCCAAGAAATGAGCGAGCTACCCAGAAAAATGCAAAAACCCGTGACAGATCGACGAGAATCGGGGCAAGAAGCCCAATCCGCATCTGTATAAGCTGTCAAACAAAGTTCAGAATTAGCAGGGTATAATAGACCCTGTCCAGGAGCAGTTTTCAAATAACGCAGAATCCGAAAAGCAGCCTGGAGATGAGGTTGTCGAGGCTGAGACATGAACTGACTGAGCTTCGTTACCGAGTGAGAAATGTCAGGTCGTGTGATCGACAGGTAAATTAATTTACCCAGAATTGTACGATAAAGTGTAGGATCTTCGATCAATTCACCCATGTCCTGACTCAGTTTCAAACCGGATTCCATAGGCGTTGCCAGTGGCTTACAACCGAGCATGCCAAATTCTTCTAGCAGTTCAAGAGTGTATTTCCGCTGACATACCGAAATACCGAGCTTTGAACGAGCAATCTCCAAACCCAGGAAATAATGCAAATCCCCAAGATCTTTAACTTTGAATTCTGTCTGTAGGGTGCGCTTCAAATTAGAAATGCAAGCCAAGTTATTCCCAGTGATGAGTAAGTCATCGACGTAAATCAGAACAACAACAATGTCAGAACCCTGTTTTCGAACATATAAGGAGTTATCCGAATGGGATTGGATAAAACCAGATGCCAACAAAACTTGAGAGATGCGAATGTTCCACTGCCGGGAAGCTTGCTTGAGACCGTAAATGGATCTGTTCAGACGGCAAACCGAATTAGGCGGAACAGATTCCCCCTGAAGATCCGAATAACCAGGAGGAAGAATCATGAAGATTTCTTCATTCAATTCTCCATTCAAGAAGGCATTAGCAACATCCATTTGCTGAAGAAACCAGCCGTGAGAAGCAGCAAGAGCCAGCATAAGACGAACGGTAGTAATCTTGGCCACAGGGCTGAAAGTTTCTAGAAAATCAATGCCCTCGACTTGAGTAAAGCCCTTCGCGACCAAACGGGCTTTGTGCCGTTCCACTGTGCCATCAGAGTTGTACTTGGTTTTAAAAACCCATTTACAACCTATAGGACGCTTCCCAAGTGGTAACTGACAGATCGACCAAGTATTGGTCTGAGTAAGAGCATTCAACTCAAGGTGCATGGCATCTCTCCACTGAGGAAACTTAGCAGCGCGAGAATAGGTTGTAGGCTCTAGGACAGTCGAAATAGAGAGAATAAAATGCTTATAGGCTGGGTTCAGGCGATCGTAAGAGATAAATGAAGAAAGAGGGTAAGGTGTAGAATGAGTAAGATCAGGTGGCTTGTTGTGTGTAATCATGTAACAATGGTAATCAGATAGGTAGGCAGGAGGTTTAGTTTGTCTTGTTGGCCGGACATTGTTCTCTGAATTAGAAGACGGAAGAATCGGAGACACAGTGGGAGACGAAGAGGTTGCAGTTCAGACGAATGGGGCAAAGAGACATGACCAGAAGAAGTATCATGGAAAAACAGAGGAGAATGAGAGTCTGAAAAAAAATCAAGAGAAGCAGACGGAACCGACTCGGTGACAGAAGGAAATAAAGTCTCATGAAAAATAACATTTCTGGAAATTGAAATGATATTAGTTTCCAAATCTAAAACCTTATATCCTTTGGTGCCATTAGGATAGCCGAGAAAAACCGAAGGTTTGGCACGAGGGGAGAACTTATGACGATCTTTTGTATGGGTAGATACGTAACATAAGCAGCCAAAAACCTTAAGTTGATCATAAGCAGGAGAAGTTCCTGTGAGAACTTCGAAAGGACTCTTATTTTCAGTAAAGGCGAAGGAGTTCGATTAATTAAGAAAACGGCCGTGAGAATGCATTCGCCCCAAAAAACCAATGGAATGTTGGATTGAAATAGGAGAGAACGAGCAACATTTAAAATGTGTTGATGTTTACGCTCAACCACGAAGTTTTGTTGCGGAGTATAAGGGCACGAAAAATAATGAAAAATGCCTTTCGACGAAAGAAAGTCGGTGAATGCAAGTTCAGGCGCGTTATCGGATCTTATGGCTTTGACTTTGGCCGAAAACTGATTTTCAATGAATGCTATGAACTGTGGAAACTTAAAGGAGATATCACTCTTATTGTGAAGGAGATAAACCCACGTGACTCGTGTACAATCATCAACAATTGAAAAAAAAAACCGATGTCCATCCACCGTAGGTGTATGGAATGGTCCCCAAATATCGAGATGTAACAAGACAAATGGGCTATCAGACATATGACCAAAATGTGGAAAAGACAGAGACTTCTGCTTGGCAAGTGGACAGACTTTGCAATGCAGATTTTTATTTGACGAAATCTGAAGATGACGGGCGTTCGCTAGACCATGAATCTTGATGTCAGAAGGATGGCCAAGACGAAGATGCCATACGTCAAAATCGACCGAAGAGAGGGCAGTGCAAATGGGTGAAGACGCGGAAAACAAAGACAAAGAAGTGAGTGATGGTTCCAGAAGATAGAGGTCATGACATCGTCTACCCGTGCCAATCGTCAATCCCCGAGAATGGTCCTGAATGACAAAAGAATCCGATGAGAAAAGCACTGAAAGAGAGTTATGGGCCGTCAATGAGCTGACACTGAGAAGGTTGTAATGAAAAATTGGCACAAATAAAAGACGTAGAAATAATGACAGTTCCTGACTGTGAAACAGGAATAAAAGAACCATCTGGTAAGGTGATGGAGATTTGGGGAATGTCGTTCAATTCAGAGAGCAAAGTCTGATCACAACAGACATGGTTACTTGCTCCTGTCGAGTATCCAAGTGGCTGAAGCAAGCGAGTTAGATAAAACAGAGGAAGAAAGAATGGGTTGCAAATGAGAAATACCTGAGGAATTGGGTTGGGTAGCTGCATTGTTTGAATCAGTGAGAGAGGTGCTCAAGCCATTAAGTTGTGCACTAAACTGTGAGATCATAGAATGAGTTTGGGCAAGGGCATTCATACCAGAATCAGTCGCTGGAAGTGTACTGTCAGAACCAACCATATTGATTCGAGGCTGAGCAACCGTGGATGGAGAGGCGGAATTGTTGCGAGCAGGCCAAGAATTGGACGATGCAGATTTATGTCCTTGCGGATATCCGTAAATCTTGTAGCAACGATTGATAGTGTGACCAACCAAACCACAATGAGTACACTGAGGACGAGGTTTGGTCTGAGAACGAGCATGAGAAGATGTCTGAGAAGAATGATGTCTGGAATGAGTCACATGATTCTGAAAAGCTACAGAATCAGAATGAGATGGCCGAATGTTGTGCTGTTGATCTTCTTGAGACACCAGGTTGAATGCCTTGGTGAGATCCGGTAGTGGATCCATCATTAATATCTGTCGTCGAGCAGGAGTAAAAGACTCATTAAGTCGCATAAGAAATCGTACCATATTCTTTCTGTCATGAATTTCTTGCCAGCGTTTCGACAAATCGCAGGAGCATCCTCCACAGTTACATACAGGAAGGGGCTCGTGGTTCTTTAGCTCCTCCCAAAAAGATGTTAACTTCGTAAAATAGGCATTTAGATCCAAGGCTCCCTGATGTAGGTTGTCGATCTTCACTTGAATGCTGTAAATCTTGGAGACATTCGTTTGTTTGAAACGATTCTCCAAGTGTACCCAAACGTCTCGAGCATTGTCCAAATAGATAATGAGAGTTGAAATATCCGGTGAGACTGCATTATTCAGCCAAGTACAGACAAGATCATCACAACGCGACCAAGGACCAGAGTCTGCGTGATCAGAGGATGGTTTTGGAAGGGAAACATCGATGAAGCCCAATTTATTTTTGGCGTTGAGAGCTTTGGAGATGGAACGAGACCAAACATTATAGTTTGATTCTCCTATCAATTTCTCAGAAATAAGAGAGACACTAGATGTGTCGGCGGCGTATAAATGAAGCAGTTTTGAATAAGGATCAAAAGAGGAGATGCGCACAGAAGAACCCGAAGAGGGTGGTGACTCAGGGGAATCCATCTGTGCAGAGACGTTGGTGTTTGAAGAAGAAGACATGGAAAAAACATTAGGCGAATAATGATAGACAGAGCAAGATTTTCTCTGATACCATGTTAACCTTAGAATAAAAAGGTTGTAGAAAGTTTTTCGTATCTTATTGATCAACCACAAACAGGGCAATATATACAGGGAAAACGAAAGCTGTAGTTCCTATATCTCAGGAAAAGATAAATATGTATCATAACAAATAGATATATGCTAAGATTGAGATCAATATGATATCAATCTCTAATATTCCCCCTCAAGGTGGAGAATACATGAAATGTATTCCCAGCTTGGACAAAAGATGATGGAACTGATCAACCGAAAGAGGCTTGGTGAGAAAATCCGCTAGCTGATCACGAGACGATACGTGAAGTGGTTTCAGGAAACCACTCTTGACCCGATCACGAACGAAGTGGCAGTCCAATTCGATGTGTTTCGTACGCTCATGGAAGACGAGATTGTTGGCAATGTGAACAGCGGATTGATTGTCGCAGAAAAGCGAAATCGGATGCGGACAATGAACATGTAGATCACGAAGCAGAGCATCTAGCCAAACCAATTCGCATGTCGTTTGTGCCATTGCTCTATATTCAGATTCAGCCGAACTCCTGGAAATGGTCGGTTGCTTCTTAGACTTCCAAGAAATGAGCGAGCTACCCAGAAAAATGCAAAAACCCGTGACAGATCGACGAGAATCGGGGCAAGAAGCCCAATCCGCATCTGTATAAGCTGTCAAACAAAGTTCAGAATTAGCAGGGTATAATAGACCCTGTCCAGGAGCAGTTTTCAAATAACGCAGAATCCGAAAAGCAGCTTAGAGATGAGGTTGTCGAGGCTGAGACAT
>NW_010966764.1:49356-55881 GCF_000463585.1 Tarenaya hassleriana
TCATCATCTTTGTTTCTAATCATTTCTCTTTGTTTTTGAAGGTTTAAAAGAAAAACGAAAAAAAAAATCAGCAAAAAAAAAAAAAGAGATATACAAGTGAAAAAGGAAAAAAAAGAATCAGTGTTTCATTAAAAAAAAATAACCCATCACTCCATCAGTGATCGAATGGTGAAAGGGTGTTATTTTCTAGGCTTCGTTCTCCAGTTCGAAATCAGCTGATGGGGAGGGAAGTGTTACGTTTAGAGTGTTACTCTCTGGACCATTCAGTATCCACACCAGTTGCTCATGGACCCTGTGGGAATGTAGTCTGGGCCGAACGCACTGAGACTCCGGATTATAAAATAAAAAATAAAAAATAATAATAATAGACTTCAATACATTCAAGCAATCTCACCCACATCAATATTGTAGCATACGTTTAGCAAAGGAGAACCAAACGTGTGCATTTCAAAATCTCAAATTAGCCTGAAATGTTTAGCCCAACGGCCCCATCTCTTTGACTTTGTTTATATATTTTTGGAAAACTACAAAAAAAAAGCTCAATATTGTATAATTTCTTCTTTTAATACTTTTTTTTTTCATTTCCTTATAGTATTTACAAGATTTTGTGTTACTTTATTTACTTTTATTTTGGGTAAAGTTACAGATGTGGGTGGCCAGAGAGATGTAGATGCATGATCCGTATTTGATGATATATCTAATCGAAAGAAAAGCAATATAATTTTTTCAATGTGTTATTTATTGTGATACATATGTCGGCCTAAAGGTGAATCAATAAAATTGAATTGGTCGACATTTATAGATTGCAATCCAATTGCATATAATCCTTCAAATGAACATCTTCGAATGAAACCCAAAACAACGAATACCACTTTGAAATCAAAGGAAGATTCGCAGCGAAACATTCAGATCTCTCTCTCTCTCTCTCCCCGATGATTAATTAAATTGATAATCAAGAGATTGTATGGGACTAATTAATTATGATCGTAAACACAATGCAAAGCCAAAAAGATTAACTAACTAACACATACTCAATTTAGGTAGACCAACCAGTGAAACAGAGACGTAAAATGTAAATCCTGTTCCGAATTCGAATATCAAGTTAGAGAAAAAAGTGTAATTCTAATCATATGATTTGTTTCCGTTCTTTGGATTAGTTTGAGGTTCAACTCAAAATAACCGATTACCAAAAAATTAATAAAGGGGCAAATTTGATGCCACGACCACAGATTTCGGTGTCCACAAGATTTTGATTTTGATTTTTTTTTTCTGATTTGGTTTGATGTTGCTGTCTGAATGTCCGATCTCTGACCCTACATTGCCTTGAACAATTCTACAAAATGATTAATGCTTTTTACTTCATGACAATTTTCAGACATGTATAGCTTGTTAGAGCAAATGCTTGCTTAATTATTTTTTTATTATTATTAGTATTATCATTATTATTATTGTTAGAGCTCTTATATCATTTCTTACATTGTTTTGTTAATAATTTATGAAAAACTTTGTCTTATTAATTCTTTCGTATCTGAAATTACATGCCGGTCCTTTGCTATATATAAACACAATAAAGTAATTAATTTTCTATGAACACACGTTAGTTTTTTTTTTTTGGCAAATGATAATAATTCTGTAAGTTTTTAATGTACTCATTTTGTCATTTTTATGACATGTACACGTGTCAATGATGAGACTTATTGAGATGCACACGAGTGAGTTGCTGTTGTAAAACTTGCGACCCTCCACTTACCATTTGGAGTTTCCGCGGACCAATCAGACATGACGCGTGCTTCAATTTCATCTGTCTTCTCCTTGTTTAAAATTCATTTTCAATAATAATAATAATAATAATAATAATAATTAAGCAATTAGAGAATGCATACTAAACAAAAAAAATTCATGAACGACCGAAACTTTCATTATTTATACTTCTAGGGAAAAAATAAATAAACGCACGAACGCGATATGATCTTAAATTAAAGAGTAAGTTCATAAACTTGTAGTACATGCAATGTATATGGCCATTGAAAAGATCGAAAAAAGCGTGCGGATTTACAAGTTAAACGAACATAGTTATGCGTAAATCATATGGGGAGTTAATATTTAATTCGTATTAGTAATTTTTAAAAGTATCATGCAATGTATATACGCATGCATGGCAAATGAACATTGACATACCACGTGGGTTTTGTCCCACGGCCCATGTATGTATGTATGTATGTATGCATGTATGTATGTATGCATGCATGCATGCTAATTAGAAGGAAAAAAACAGCCTAATTAACATAAAATCCACATGGGCTTACCGTTTATTCCTGCATCCATTACCAAAACATTTGACTCTTATCATGGGTTTCACACTCCATTATATTTATTTTCGAATTAATTTTAAATCTATGTGAAAAAATCATTTTAAAAATACTATTTATGTATGGGAGTTATTAGGTCAACAACTGGTTTTGAATAAACATATAATCAGCAAATTTTCTCGTTGTAAACCCAAAAATATCATATTTACAATAATAAGTTGAGAATTACAATCTATATGAAAAACAGAATATAAATATATAGAGAAAATATTAAAAAATAGATATCATAATGAAAAACTATCACTTATATTATGTTGAACTAAAAATTTATAATAAAATGAATTCAATATATATTACTATACAAATATCAAGGACAATAACTGTTCAAATTATATTCTTAGATGTTGATGTAATGCAAAGAACAGACAACAAAATAAAAAGATTTTGGTTTCTTGATTACAAAACTGATACTTTTCCTGTAAATCCTCCTCATTTAATTATGTTTTTCAATTTAATGATACAAAGTAATGGCAGTAACAGAAATTAGCTTTTCTTGAGGGTCGGGTGGTGGAAAAAGAGAGATTCTCTTTGCTTATTTTGTTATTTAATATTAAAAAAATCATATAACATAATATCAACGGCTAGGATCTCGGGGTGGGATGAAATCTGGACCGTTGATGGAATAGGAAGAGTCAGACCGCGTCCATATGGGCGGCTAAAGGCCAATGTCCAACCTCTGTCCCCTTGCCCCTTCCTCTTCCGACATTGTCTCTTTCCTTCTCTCTCTCTCTCTCCCCACTAACTCCAAAGCAATTCATTTCCTTATATAACTCCAAAGTCCTCCATTTCATTCCCACAAGCAAGCTCCATTCGCATTTCAAGATCTGTTCTTTCAGACAAGAAGGAGAGGGAGAAGAAGGTTGAATCTCCATCTAATCTTGAACCGAACACAAGCAGAGAGTTACAGATTCTTCTTCCGAGAAAGAGAACTGATTCGGGCATGGCGTACGAGGAAGTTAACGGGCTAAACCTCAAGGACACAGAGCTGAGACTGGGATTGCCAGGGACAGAGGAAAACCTAGAGCAGGATGTTTCTTGCGTTAGAGGCAACAAGAGGCCATTTCAGAACAAAGACGATCAAGATCAAAACCAAGAATCTTCACCTCCTTCGAAGTAAGTTGAGATCTGGGTCTTGGCTAATTCCACCGAAAAAGTCAAATCCTCGATGGATCTCTCTTCCCATTTGTACTAACCCTCGAATCAAATCTTTTTTCTTCAGGACACAGATCGTGGGTTGGCCGCCGGTGAGATCTTACCGGAAGAACAACGTTCAATCGAGGAAGAACGAGGACAAGGGTCAAGGAATCTACGTAAAAGTGAGCATGGACGGGGCACCATACCTTCGCAAGATCGATCTAAAGATGTACAAAGATTATCCCGAGCTCCTCAACGCTCTGGAGAAAATGTTCAACTTCGCCATAGGTGAGAGAATGAATTTCGATCGATATATTTCTGAAATATCATATGATTTTGTTGTTGAAAAGCCGAGTTTTAAGATTCGAATTTACCGGTTATGAAATCTCAGGCGAGTATTCTGAGAGAGAAGGATACAAGGGATCTGGGTATGTGCCGACGTACGAAGACAAAGATGGAGACTGGATGCTCGTTGGCGATGTCCCGTGGGAAATGTTCTCTTCGTCTTGCAAGAGACTAAGAATCATGAAAGCCTCTGAAGCGAGAAGAGGCTTAGGCTGCTGCGTATGAACTATGAGAACATTACCCTTGGGTGAACAAGAACATGATCAAATCTCGAAGCCATCGGATTGTGATCTGTCGGCGAAATGATAGATACCCTTTTGATCCTGATCGGAGAAATGACCGGAAATTTGGTGTTCCGGTCAAGGAGAGCCATCGGGTTGCTCCGTTCTTTCGGAAAATTTAACCAGAAGAACGTGTATGTATAATACGGACACAGATATATATTGTAGGTGTATACTTCAAATCCTGTTCTGTAAGATCAGATTTGCGGTTCTTGGCCGACCGCAAATCATCATATACGAATATGAATTCGTATACGTTTTTGGAAATTTTTGGATATCTTTCCCATTTTTGCAATCCAAGTCTTTATTCTCTCTCAAATCATCTTTAGTAAGATATCAATTGCATTAAACTCAGATGGTGAACATCTTTCAATTAAAGGAATTATACAAAATGGTTATAGTTTGGGTGTGTTTGTATGTATGTATGTATGTATGTATGTATGTGACTAGATTCAGTTCACTGTATCTGTGGAGATGATAATTTCGACGTGGACTTATCCTCTGCCACGCCTCGTTGGTTGTGATCCCCCCTGCACGATTCCAAACATTGGGCATAATTTTGAAAATAATAACAATATAGGGGTGTTGATTGTATGGTCCATAAACTTTAGGGCGTAAAATAAATACCAAGCCGCGCATCAATTATCCCACCGAGAGGCTTCAAAGTACAGTCTTTTCGGAGCCCTAGAAATCCAGAGAGCCATGATTTCCGTCTTCGCAGAAGAATCGTCGCCGTCTACGCGATGGTCTCTTTCTGTGAATCACCCATGCCCGTTGCTGCTGAAAAATGATGGCGATTCTTCGTTTTGATGGTAGTGACTAACGGATTCTGTGTTCGACAAAAGCAATTTCAACGAATCTAGGTTCACCGAGTATCCCATCTCGAGAAATCCATGGCAATCAGAAAAATCAAGCGGAGTTTCATACGCAGAAGCCATGACTGTTAGAAGAGACACGACGGAGGCAGCACGAAACAGGGCGGTCACAGAAACGGCATTGTTGTCCGCGAATTTCGTGTCGGAAACCCGGACTTTGTCGAGAACTCAGATGTCGAACGGGCCTGAGAATGGAAGGGTAGTGATGGATTCTATGATAAGAGGATTGGGGATGGTGGGTTGGATGGGAATGGCATGGTTGAGAAAGCGCATACCAAGTGTTCGACGAAACGGCTGAGTTACGGTGGATGTATTCCGGCGATTGTACAAGAGTTGGATAGCATCGGGGAGGATCTGGGCATCAAGTAGAGGACGATCATACTGAAGGAGCAAACACGGTGGAGGAGAGCCATGTAAACTTTCAAGTGGTTCAAGAGCAAGGATAGTTGCGAATTGAACGTGATTCATTACAACAATATGCTTCGGATTCTCGGGAAATCATGTAAACGGGCAGAGTTGATAGGACGAAAGGGGTCGAGCCGATTAGTTCTACCTATGGAAAGATAGATCGGGCTGCATCTCAACGAAGTTGCAGTGGTCGTGTTCATTTGAGTACTTATGCTTAGAACATGATGGTCGATACATATGGTGAGGCAGGGAAAATAAAAGGGGCATCGAAGATGTTCTTGAGGGTGCAGAGAGAAGGGATTGTTCCGACGGCCGTGACTTTCAATACGATGATTCATATGTATGGGAACAATGGTCGATGACAAGTAAAATAAAGGAAAGAGGCTGGCCTTAAACCGGACCTTGCAAGTCATGGATGATAAGTAGGGCTGGCCGTGGGGGTCCGAAGTTCGGTAACCCAAGTTTTTGGCGAGTGTGAGATCGGGTCGGGTGTGGGTAGGCCGATTATTCGAGTTCGGGTTCGCCAGGCTATGAAATCTGAATCCGCAGGTATCTGAGCTGAGGGTAGAGGAGGTGAGGGCAAGGGCGAGGGGAGCCCCGCTGCTGCTCTCCACGGGTATCCAAAGCTCGGATACATGCTCCTCGTAAGGTCGAGATCGGATAACATAAAACTCAGAGAACAAGATCAAGATCAAGATCGGACATCTGAAAGAGAAACTCGGATATCTGACCGTGTCCACCCAGGACCACCCTTGATGCACGCATATATGCTTATATGCTTTGAGAAGTCATTATGGTTATGTTTGCAGAGGTTTCATTTCGCGCGGGAAAGATTAAGGAAGACGAAGACTTTTAAAACTGATCTTTCATCATATATTGATATTCATACACAAAGGTAAGGAGCTGCAAAATTAATCTACACAGGAAAAAAAAGGGGGAAAGATTTTAGATGGTATCATTGTGCCATGAGAGGACGATCTCATCAAGCTCTGAAATCAGTTCCGACCACCGTGCCTCATCCTCGTCTCCCTCCGCCACCTTCACCTCCCCCACCACTACCTCCGCCGTTATCTCCACAGCCTCCACCACCACCGCCGTCCTCCCCATCCCCAC
>NW_010966764.1:58486-64056 GCF_000463585.1 Tarenaya hassleriana
CCACGGCATGAGATGAGCCTACACGGCTCGAGAACGCCTTCACGACATGAAATGAGTCTCCACGACTTGAGACAAAAACACGACCATCAAAGTCGAAAAACAAATGACGCAGCAAACCGAATCAGAAACCAAATCATATCTGATCAGTAAAACACCGGACAAAACCGGAGAACATGTCAGATGAAGCAACCACAAAGAAAACCAAATCACACCAATCCAGTGGAGAAATCAAATGGTTGCAACAAGGCTAAAATTGCCAGAAGCAGTGTAACAAGACGAAGCTGGAGAAATTAAAGCATATCTGGAGACTATAATCTTCAATGAGATTAAGTCAACTAGCAGCGATCGGAAGTGTCACATGGTGCATGACACAAGAACAGAACCATATCCATGGCTGATCGGAGATCAAGAGTTAGCTGAACCAATCCAAAGTGACGGATGAAGACGAGACAATTACGGCACCGTAAGATCTAGCGAAAACGGCTGAGCATGCGATAGATTCACAAACTGAATCACTGTCCAAAACGACAAAGTGTGAACGTCAATCGAGAAGATCCAATGACCTCACAGAGAGAGAAAGCAACCAAATCTGAGAAGACAGCAGCAAAAGAGACGAAATCTGAGACGATCTTGCCGAATTCAGTGATGAAACTCAGAGAAACATGGAAGAATGTTCAGATGGTACAGTTCTGCGAATCGGAGATAACAATCAGCTAACGACCAACTCGAACAGACAGATTTGAGAAGAATTGAAAAGAGGAACAAATGAAATCTCCACAGAAAATATTTTTTCTCTGATACCATGTTGAATTCTAGAGAGAATTCAGAAATGAAAAAGAGATTTGGGAATAATTTCTGTATTGATTAATATGAAATGATCCATACAAAACGTATTTATACTAATTCTAACTACATACTCTAATAGACTTCAATGGCAGTTGTTGTTGGGCTTTAGGTTCATCTCATCCTTCTCCTAATCCTCGAACCATTAGTAGTAACCCTAATTCGAGAGTTTTTGTTCAGCGTGTATTTGATTGTAGTTCATCAAAAGATTGGGTTTTAATTTTGCTTTAAAAGGGTTTGTTTGGTTTGGTTTTGTGGGTCCGAATCGTGCATTTTCATTGTAATTTTCAGAAGGAAGATGGATGCTTTTGATGCCAACGATTTTATGAACATGCATGATGATCATATATGGCAACACACATGCCTCCCGTGGACGTGTGCGTGTGATGGGAACTCGAACAAATTATAATGAATTTGAAGCCATTGATTGATGAACATAAAAAGTAGACAGTGTAGTGTATGAGATCGATTGAAGCAATCATGAAATAAAATAATCAATTCAGTTGTATCAAAAATGTAATTGTGTTGCACAATTATGTTCATTTGGTAGACCTTAATGTTGGATGTTTATGGCTATTTTGATTTTAATTGGGAAAGAGAGACAATGGGCCAAGAAGACAAGGGGTTTCAAATTGTCTAATGATTGTGTTTATCATATAATATTATTATACATCTCTATCAATCTATATCATATGATTTATATATTAGATATATAACCATATAAGCAAAATCATTATGGGGCTTAACATTATAATATATAAAAAAATTGCAACATTATTACGGTGAAATAATTTGATAATTGGTAGCATATGCATTTGTCCAAAGGAGTGGGTGAAGGGTAGCTTTCCTAAATGCATAATTCTTAAACATGGTTTATTAATTTCGAAGTGTAATTAACAAGTGAAAATAATACTGTAATAAGACGTTGATAAATTACTGAATAATTTATTTTCTTTTTCTTCCCCTATAAATCATGTCAATAGAAATAGCAGATGGTAATAAATAATTAAATAAAAAAAACAAAAGAAAAGAAAAAGTTGCCCCACATCTTCTGAAATGATCTAATCCATCCTACCCACTTCATGCAACCCAAAATTATTTCTATTACCTAATAATTCAGTATATATATATATATATGAGAAAATGAAAATATAATTAATTATAGGTATAAATTTGGAAAACAGTTAGGTGCATATAAAAAGTTTGTATGGTTTTCTCCTCACATAAGATTTTTTGTATTTTACTTTTCAAGAATTCAATTTCCATCCGTCCATTTTAAATGTCATAACCGATTATAGTTTTCAAATATGCCTACTAATCATTAGGGGTATAAAGATCCGTATACGATTTTAACTCTATTGTTTTCGGATTCATATTTATATTTTTCCGATTTCACAAAAAGATTCTATTTTTTTTTATATCAGAATATTTGATTTAATTCAAGTTATGTTACTATTTTCATTTTTAAAAAATTCCGATTTTTAAGATGATTTTCAAATTCACCCGTAATTAATTAATTTAGATTTACAAATCATGAACAATTAATTCTTAGATGTGCAATTAAATAAATTCAATTGGGGTTACATGCTCTAGCCCCACTAATCACAACAAGAAAAGAACTAAAATTCACGCAAATTAACATCTAAACAACCAATTGAATCCATAAAAAAGTTTGTAGATATATTAATTAATATATGTGATAGCCTTATCGAAGAGCCCTCTCACCCCATGGCCATCGAACTTCTCTCTCTATAATAATAATAAAAAAATCTGTGAATTTTTTTCTTCTTCTAAATTTCATAAAATTATTATTTTTACCATGTTTCATGAAAGGATGAGAAACCAAAGATAAGAGAGCGTCATGCACCCTTGTTCCCAAATACCCCAACATATTCTTTTCAAAAAAATTTACTGTTAAATTTAAACTATGTGAATATTCACTGCACTGTTTCTCAATTTTATTTTGTTGAGTTCTGTGAAAGCACAGTTCTAGAGTAATAATAACATTTTATTACCTCAAAATATTTTTTACTGTTTTGATTTTTATTTTTACTACATCGTGAATAAAGTAACCCTTGCATTTAGGGGAAAAACAAGGGAAAAAAAAAGAAAGGTCAAGTAAAGATTATAAGATTATATATATATATATATATTTGCATATTTAATCGCTTTTATACTTGGAAATTAAAGGGGAGAATTTAAGAAAAAAATCCAAAATTTCATTAGGGTGTTTCAAGGAAGAGTGAAGCCAATCCGGTGACGGCCTTCACATCTCTCTCCAACGCTCGCGGCGGCGGAGGCTGCCACGCCACGTCATCGTTGCCGGTGAAAAACAACGGCGGAGGAGGAGAGGAAGAGGAATTCACTCCCGGAGACATCCGTTTCTCCCCGAAAATCAGCTCAAGCTCCGCTCCGGAATCTTGCTCCGGCTTCTCCGCCGCGGCCGCAGACGGTGGCTCCTCGGCGGAGACGGTGGCGCGTGTGTAGGATGAGTGCCATTTGGCTCGCATGTACTCGGCTTTCCTCCATGGAGGGAGATGCATACCCTTCTTCTTCAAGCTCTGCTTCGCTGCCTCCGATACGACGGAGAGGATCTGGCCGAGCCGGTCTAATTTTCCGACGAAGATGAACGGAAGAGATTGAAGCACGGCTTTGTAGGAGCCGGTTTGCCGTGCGATCTCGAACTCCGATCGGAAATCAACGTCGACGAGCAGCCGTTCACCTTCCACGATCACATCTATGTACTCGTACTCGCCTGGATTTTTTTTTCAACGTAAGCGAAATCGCACAGAATTGATGGGAAGAAACGCAGGAGATGATGGTTGTGGAGATTTTACCGGCAGGGGAAGAGAGAGATTTCTCCCATTTGGATTTGCAGATGGAAGAATCGTAGCCGAGAGATGAGAGTCCTTCCACGACAATCTTCCTCATATCGTCTTTGCGTTTGAGGGATTTGTTCATCTCGACAATCCTCGCCGCGTCAGCTAGCAGGTTCCTCTCGGCGACGCTCGCGCAAGGGATCAAGCTCTGTTGGATCGAGAACACAGCAGTGAAATCGTTATAACTATGTTTTGGCAACTGAGAAATTGGAAAGGAGAGGCCGACGAACTAATTGTGCATACCTTCAGATAGTCGGATGCGTCGGACAAAGATCCGCCGGTGAAAGAATCGACGGAGCCGCCGAACAGATCTAACTCGTCATCGGAGCTGTCGTCGTTGTTCCCGTTGAAGCAATTGCAGCGGTTGCGACCACATTTGGGTTGCTTCTCGTTGTTTTCCTCTATGAAGTTCTGAACCATCTTCGCCAAGCAAACGGAGCTCGGCTCGAACTCAGCTCCGGTACCTCCACCTCGGCCGTAATGAGCTTCCCCAGCGCCAGCGATGGGTTTCTCCGAGGTCGAACTCCTCAAGACGCTTGTGAACGGCCGATCAAACAGCCGTTTGAGGCGAGACTTGAGCACCGGTTTGCCTGAATCCGCTCGAGCTGGCTCTCTCACCGCCGGTGAATCGATGTCAATAGGCTGGATCTTCATCGGAAATGGCATCTCTCGGGAAGACGACTAAGTAGAAGAAGATCTGATATCTCTCCGTCTCTCTCTCTCCCTCCCCGGAATATGGTCCAAGTCAGTTCTCGTTCAAAGGTAGAAACAGAAACAGAAACACAGAAAATTCAAATTCCGTCAAGAACTCCACAAATTCGTCCACATTTACACCTGAGATCCCTCTCCCGAAACAAAATTCAAAAGTCAAATTCCAAAAACTGACAGCATCTGGGTCTCGGAACCGCAAAAGAAGAAGAAGAAGAAGAAAAACGGAATCTACCAAAACCTCTCAGCTACTACCAGAAGAAACCTATTCCGTCTTCTTCAATCAGCCGATCATCTTCACAAAACAAAGAAAAGAATCATACTAAAATATGGAGAAAAGAAGTCTTAAGAGACGGATCAAGTTGTCTTAGCTCCGAGGGTTTTCACGGAACACATGACGACGGTGGTCAGAGATGGCTATTCTACGTGAGGAAATAGGGGACTTAGTCACCAGAATATCCATTTTTTCCGGCGAGATTCACTTCGCCGGTGGATGATGAAGAAGAAAAGAAATATACAGAGAGAAATATCTTTAAAAAATGTTTTTTTTTTCAATTTTTTTCCTGGTGTGGATGAGATGGTGTGGGTGAAAGGAGGTTGGGTGGTCTTTATAGGAGCAAATAGCCGAAGCTGAAGAGGCTGTGGTGAAGCTGACTTGGCACGAAAATGCCACGTAGGATGTTACGTGGTAGCTATTTCTTGCTCGCCTTTACCAAATTACCATTTTACCCTTCGTAGTGGAATGAGTCGGTTAAAGTTTTTTTTTTTTTGCAGTGTATTTTAATTGCCTCGTCCTTTTTTTTTAAATCTCAGTGTGGTAAATCCTTTTTACAGGGACGTGTCAGTAAATGGAGTAGTTCAAGTTACGCATTTATCCCTCCCACTAGCGTGGAATTTCGGGCCAATACCCCCAAGTCTCGGGCATTTCAGAAAATGGTTATTTTGTTATTTATTTTATTTATTTTTTATAGTTGCAAACGATGTCACGGGAAAATTATAGAAACAGACACTTCCAATAGTTACGAGACACGTGTCGCCAGTACATCTTTCCCGTGAAGAGTGAAGCCAATCCGGTGACGGCCTTCACATCTCTCTCCAACGCTCGCGGCGGCGGAGGCTGCCACGCCACGTCATCGCTGC
>NW_010966764.1:65746-80101 GCF_000463585.1 Tarenaya hassleriana
TGGCCCTACCCTTTATGAATTCCATGACTTAATTTGTCCGTTCTTTTTTTTTTAATTATTTTAACTTATATTCACGTTATGTAAAAGTCTGAAATGGAAATTTACATTTTTTGGAATTTATGTTTTTTTTCTCCTTAATGATCATTATGCTTTCCTAAATATATGTGCAACATAAAACATTAATCCCATTAAGACAAACCAAAAAATATTGATCAATTGGGCAAACAATAATATTTTTTTAACAACGTCACTATTTTTTAAGACATTTTTCTGATTATATATACATAGTTATGCACTATATTTTAATTCTGTAAAAATCAATTTTATTCATTATTTAAGTATATTTGTTAGATTATATGTAAATATTAAAGTTTTATATTGGGAGAAGCTTTATGTTTGTCTACCAAAAGGGGAGAACAAAAAAATAACATAAAATCTTCTAAAATTTAAAGATAAAGCTAAATACAAACCTATTTGTGTTGGACAAAAATAAACAGTCATTTGAATAACTATATATTTCTATATTTTTAGAAAATAAATTGATTACACTACAAAATCGTTTTTGATCCAATAAAGATAAATATTTTAAAATTTTAAAAATATCATTTCTAAAATTGTTCCACGGATGAAAAAATAAAAAAAAACTTGGATTGAAAAAATATTAAATTTGAAAACCAAATTTTTTTAAATTATATTAATTAAATTTGAGTTAAACATGAAAATAATAAAAATTATAATGAAAATGAACTATAAAAAATCGATTAAAAAAATGTAAAGCAGTCCATAATCAATATAAAAAAATAGACATAATTTAGAAAAAACTAAATAAAAATAATATAAACGGAACCTTATATATATATATGCACCTAGATTTAGGCAGAAAATTGGTGTGACCACTTTGTTTGGGAGCATAGGGTGGAGTCGTTTTGTTCAAACCTAACAAAATAACCCAAAAACACACACTCTTCATATAATGAAACAGATGCGTATATATATATACACACACAATTCGAATATGTAATCACCATTTTTTCTTACAATTTTACAATATTGACGTTGATAACTATATGTATACACTAAATGAATAAACCGGGATCTTAACGATTTGTGAACTAATCTATCCAAATTTATACATTTATATTGTATATTGCAGTATAAATAAAATAAATTAATAAATAAAAACAGGAGGAAATAGAGAACTAAAAAATGACAAACGTCATTACCTTTGAAGAAAGAAAGACCCCATCGGTTGGCCTACCGAAATTAAAGTCGACAAGTCAAATCTACTCTCATATAATATCTCCATCTACCATTTATTTATTTATTTATTTATTTTCTTGTATCCTATACCACTACTCATGTTTATAGAGATACAATGGTTAGTTATATATATATACGCCCGTAATTGTGTATAAATACTCATCATTTACATTGCTATCTACGATATTTTCATTCACGTATCTAAACAATTTCAAAATTATATACGTAATAGTTTTTTTTTTTGGTATGGACGTGATATATGTATAGCCCAAATACTAGATAGTGTATAGTAACTAGTACGTATATAATTCAACCAAAAAAAAAATATTACGTATATAATTATGTATATTATAGATGTGCTATAAGGATATCTGTATATGTATATATGTAATATGTATAAACATGAAGCAATGTAAATTGGTCAAGTTGCGTGTTGCCGTGCACGAGAATATATATATTTTTATAATTAGGATGGTTTCCGTGCATTCGGTCCGATTATATCCACAATACATCCGGATCCACCCTTTGTATATAAATCATTTTGGTCCAGAAATTACATCCTCTCAATCAATGGAATCGAAGTCAAGACCTTGAAGATAACTTTGTCACATCTCACACACTAGACCACACACTAGACCACCAGCTGTTGGATTGTGCAGGAGAATATATATATATATATATGGGATTAGTGTATATGATCACTCATGGAAATATTTGAGATTTAAAGTACTTTTTATTCATATATAATCAAATAAATACTATATATATATATATAGGGATTGGGATCTGAAGATAAAGTTTAGCAAATAGATAAGGATTGAAGAAGACATAAAGGCTTTTTGATAACGAAGGACTTACATTATATATATATGTATGTATGTATATGTGTGTGTGCGCGCGCGATGTGCATCATCGTTACCCCACGTTTTTTTTGGATTTTTTAATTTAAATTTTCGCTTTCCCCATTAATTTGGTAGACATTCCTATTTCTGTTATAGTAGGTAATAGCACAATGCATACATACACAATTACATGCATAAATACACAAATATATATTACGGATGATTTCTCATGTAATTCAGACAAATATTTGAGAAATAGGGTACATTACAATTTCTTATTTGAATTGTTTTTTATAATATCCTAAGAATAATTGTTTAATGGTAGTACTTGGACCTACTTGATATGAATTATGGAAATTAATAGATAATAATAACGATACAAATAAGAGTTATAAAAGGCATCATCTTTATTATTCTTTTAATACATACGTATGTGTTCTTAATTTGCCATGCAGAAGATTCATTGTAAAATAATGGTTAGGCCAACCGATGGGGTCTTTCTTTCTTCAAAGGTAATGACGTTTGTCATTTTTTAGTTCTGTATTTCCTCCTGTTTTTATTTATTAATTTATTTTCCTATATACTGCAATATACAATATAAATGTATAAATTTGGATAGATTAGTTCACAAATCGTTAAGATCCCGGTTTATTCATTTAGTGTATACATATAGTTATCAACGTCAATATTGTAAAATTGTAAGAAAAAATGGTGATTACATATTCGAATTGTGTGTGTATATATATATACGCATCTGTTTCATTATATGAAGAGTGTGTGTTTTTGGGTTATTTTGTTAGGTTTGAACAAAACGACTCCACCCTATGCTCCCAAACAAAGTGGTCACACCAATTTTCTGCCTAAATCTAGGTGCATATATATATATATATATGAGGTTCCGTTTATATTATTTTTATTTAGTTTTTTCTAAATTATGTCTATTTTTTTATATTGATTATGGACTGCTTTACATTTTTTTAATCGATTTTTTATAGTTCATTTTCATTATAATTTTTATTATTTTCATGTTTAACTCAAATTTAATTAATATAATTTAAAAAAATTTGGTTTTCAAATTTAATATTTTTTCAATCTAAGTTTTTTTTTATTTTTTCATCCGTGGAACAATTTTAGAAATGATATTTTTAAACTTGTAAAATATTTATCTTTATTGGATCAAAAACGATTTTGTAGTGTAATCAATTTATTTTCTAAAAATATAGAAATATATAGTTATTCAAATGACTGTTTATTTTTGTCCAACACAAATAGGTTAATTTATATGTATATATGTATATATATTCATATCCAAATGAATTATTTCTAATCAATCCATATTTATTTCAAAAGTATTATCTTTTATGTTTGAAAAATAAATGTTCTATGTTTTTAAAGGGGTGCATTTTGGAAGTACTATATATTTATAAATTTATGATTAAATATATAGTTTGGTTAAATAAGCATTGTAGCATGACGCAGGAATATGATGCAGAGAATAAAACAAAACACAAAAGAACAAATGAGTTAGTAGCAAAAGTATATATATATATAGCTCTAGAATTTAAAAAAAAAATGATTTATTTCATTTTTGTTCGAAGGTGAAACTTTAAAATAAAATAAAAAACTAGAAAACTGGAAAACAGATAAACGTATTAATTTCTAAATAGGCAAATATAAGCATTATTTTATAGGTTCATCGATCAAATGGATAAAATTATTTTATATTATCATAATTTTAAAACAATATTTTAAATTTCATTATAGAATAATCTATCTAAAAAATTAAGTTAATGATATCAAAAGCAATAAAAAATCATTAGTTATTCCATTTTTAAAAATATATACGACAACAAAAAGAAAAGCACCTAGAATTGTGTATGTTAAACAAAAAATATTCTCTACCAATATATTAATGATTCTACAAATAAAGAAAAAGATGTTTGTAAGATATTTTACTTTTAAAAGAAATAAAACTTTGAGAAAATAATTAATCCGTTATTCTTTTTTAAATTGAAAAAAAAAAGTAAATTAAAAGCGGAGGAACAAGAGAATAGATGATTTCACAAGGACATTTCATGGGCTTTGTCCGTCAAGGACAGACATTTAGCTTTTTTTGTTCATAAGCGAAGATCCAAAAATACCCTTAACTATTTTCTTAAATTTGTTACATATCTATATATTATTTAATATCTGACTATTGTATCTGTGTGTTGATACCTTAATGATTCTGATTTATCGTAGAGTTATAATATAACATAAAAGCTAAAACGATAATACCATAACATAAAAAAAATAAAATACATAAACATACACATGAATTGATAATAAAATGTTTTAAATATTTCGTTAACTCTATTTTAAATCATATGTAAGAGAATAACATGTGAATTTTAACGTATTATTAGTTTTTGTTAGAAGTTTGTTAATAGAGACATTAAAAATATGTTCTAAGATTGAAACATTAAATCATAAGAAAAAAATAGATATTAAAATAATTTTTCGTATGCATTTAGACACAAATAGAGATCCTGCCCCTGGACTGTTTTATCGTATATGTATTATGTATATATCAAACATGATGTCAACAATTATAATTCTTGAAAAACAAACAAATGGCCCAATTGAGGCCCAACTGAGGCCCAACTAGTGTTATATATATATATATATATAGATCCATAGATTCCATAGATTACCTTGTCAAATTTTATTCAAGTGGACGTTAATCAAGGAATTTAACTTATTAATCAAACACATAATCCGAATGAAAAAAAACGGACAAAAAAATACTAACACTAAAAATACAAAAAAAGGGGTAAACTGAAGTCTCGAACTTAAAGGTCTCTGCTCAAACTGGTTCAGGAGACGCTCATAACCTGGACGGACTGCAACATGTCCGAGACAGCGATGACCAGACCGCCCGGTCTGATCATTCCTCGAGCTTTGAGCAAAGAGAATGTCTTGTTGAGGTTGCTTTCCACGTCGTCCGAGAAGCTGAGACGGAAAGGGATGAGACCCCATTGTAGGTTTAGCCGTCTCCGGACAGAAGTGGAGGTCGTGAAGGCGAATATCGGGCAGTCCGGCCGGCATCGGGACAGGAGCGACGCCATATGTCCCGTCTTTGTGTACACGAAGATCGCGTCCACTCCTAGTTTGTTCGCTGCAAGTTTTCGATGTACAATGAGAATGATGGTAAGATCGGATACTCCGAGAAGATGTCAGAAGGAACGGAAAAGCCTCAAGCGAGGATATTACTAAGTAGGGGTGGATATCAGTCGGGTACCCGAGATTTTCGGATTCCCCGAACTTGAACCCGAACATTTTGGGTCTCACCGGATATTACCCGATTTCAGATTCATTTTGGTTGGTACCCAAAATTTGGATGCCAAGATAATTTTTTGGAGGAACTCGAAAATAAACACAAAGAAAGACTCAAGCGAGGATACTATTAACTAGAGGTGGACATGGATCAGGTATCCGAAGTTTTTGAGTTACCAAAATCCGAATCTGAATATCTCAGATCTCACAAGATATTGCCCGATTTCGGATCTTGGGTACTCGAAAGTTAGATACCATACAATTTTTTTGGGTATCGAATACCCAAACCCAAAATTTCGATTTTTTTTAAAGAAAAAGATGTAACATATATTATGAGTTAACTTAATAGTACGAAGTTACTGACCCATTTTGGCAGCAGAGTTGCAGATCTCTTCAGAGATTTTGTCTGAAAAGGTAGAGCCCAAGGCCTGAAGCTCCATGGCTTGATGGCGTTTCTCTTCCTCCCTCCACCATCCCTCTATCCTTAAACTGACACTTCTCAGAACGGCAAGCGACTTTTCCGGGTATTGTCCCATCGCTGATTCGCCCGACAGCATCAGAGCATCGCATCTCTGCCTTACCGCTTCAGACACATCTGCCACTTCCGCCCTGGTGGGAGTCGGGTACTCAATCATAGATTCTAGCAACTGAGAAGCAACGATGACCGGCTTGTTCAGCGCTCTGCAGAGCCGAACGATTCTCTGTTGAGCCGATGGGACCTGTTCCAGCGGAATCTGAGCTCCAAGGTCTCCTCTTGCAACCATGGCCCCATCCGATGCTCGAATGATTTCTTCCAAATTCGCCAGTGAATCGATACTCTCAATCTTTGCAATAACTCCAATGTCTCTGCATTACAAAGAATCATTGCATTTGATCCACCATCTCAAAAGCCGAGACCCAGTTCTGCATTCGGTAATCCGAAACAGAGATATATGTACTTACCCTCCACGGGACCGAGCAGTGAGGTAGCTTTTCAGATGGTTAATTACTTCAGCAGACTTGACAAAAGATACTGCAATGAAATCCACACCTTCTGAAATTCCGAAATCAATGTCCAGCCAGTCCTGAAAATTGAATGTATTAAGTATTCATTTGCAGTATATATGTGCACCCAATATTTCAAAGATCTTTCGACACCGAGTTCATACACAAAAAGGGCATTCAGATTTAAGACACTTTCAACTAAGAGCAAAATATCTTCTTTTATCCATACAACGAGAACATAGAGATCGGATACCTTGGAAGAAATCGTTGGAAGCATGGCATTACGTTCTCGTACAAGACTCCCGTCTCTCCAAAAGGTTAAGTTAGCCCGAGGAAGCAACAACCCGGGATCAGTGCAGAGGCACTTGACATCAGGACCGATTTTCTCTACCACTTCAAACCTCACCATTCCACCATCCACCAGAAGTTCATCCCCTACTTTTACATCTGCATAACAACAAACCTAATGAAATTGTTCCATATACACTCTCTCAATGTCCTCAATTAGACACCTAGACATCTATTAACAGTAAAGTGTAACTCATTGATTGTCACTGAGTCATTGAAATAATGTAGATCGAAAGCTAAAGCTCAAGGAAGCTAATACAGAGCTTCAAGTAGACTTATGCCCAATACAACATGAACTGACCGTTTCTTCTGCACAAAACAACAAATTCTCACTCTTAAGTCTTAACCATTGCATCTTAGTTTCCGCCATCTCTGAATCTACAGAAGTTAAACTACATTGTCGGATAGCTAACGGTAGCCCATATATTCATAAAGGCACACCAAAAATAGCAACTTCAACATATACATAAACCACCATAGATATACCTTCTGCGAAACCATCATAGTTCACACTGATGGTGCGTTCCGGCCGAGAAGAATCAGACGCTCTGACAGTAAATGTCCAAATCTCACCATCCTGCATCAAGACCATACAAACTCAAGCTCAAACCATCGGCCAGATTCGAAGTCGCAGAATGAATGAAGAAGAAAAACCTCTGCTTTAGCCGAAGCCGCGCCACCGAGATCGCCCATGTGAATCTCGCTGCCCTCAGTGTCCATCATGATTGCCACTGCAAACCCTTTCTCTTCGTTAAGCCTTCGGACATTGCGGATGACATCGCGGTGCCAATCGCGCGTGCCATGGCACATGTTGATGCGGGCCACGTTCATGCCGCCGACGGCGAGCGCCTCCAGCTGCTCGAACCCACAAGTCGCCGGTCCGATCGTGCAGATCAGCTTCGTCCTTCTCGTGCTTCGGAACCCATTCTCCTTAAGCTCCGCCTCGGTTACCGCATCCACTTCAATCCCCGCCGTATCCGCCGCCGGAACAACCGCGGACGATTTCCCCTCCGTCTTCACCGAGCCTTTTCCGTTTACGGAGAGAAGCATCCGCGACGACGATTCGAGATCCGGAGAATGCGACGAGGAGGCTCTAATGGCGGCGTATTTGGGGGCGGAGGCCGGAAATCGGCGGAAGGAGGAGGAGAACAGGCGGAGTTGAGTTCGTGGTTGCTGGAGATGGGTAAGGCCCGGAGTGCGTGAGTGAGTGAAGAACTGAAGAGACTGCGACATGGCTTACCGGAGAGTTAGAGTTCCGATACACCGGGAGTCCGTACAGTTTGGCGGGGGGGGGGGGGGGAAAGTGGCGGATATAAAGAGGCGGCGTTTAAGTTTTTTAAGTTTTTACTTCAATTTTTTTTTTACTGAATATCTCTATATAAATTTGTGTGTATTACATTGTTCTGATTTAATTTACCATTTTGCCATTCTCCCCGCATCGTGGAGACCGAGATCGCTAAGCAACGTCCGAGACTACAAAACCCCAAGAACACGACTCTTCAATCCGAAATTCGATCTCTTTTTCTCCGATTTCTTGGATTTTCGAGCTTCTGGATCTATCATCATCATCGCCACCGTCACTTCGAGCTGAATCCGGGTTTGTTCACAGATTCCCAGTCTATATTTCCTTTTTTGGATTCTTTCATAATTCCGTAAACCAGGGACATTCTTGAGTCGATTTGATCCGAATATGATGACGATTTATCCCGATTAGAACGAATCGGGATCATGTTCTTGAGGAGTTCTACATCGTGTCTATGCTGATGGGTCGGATCGAATTATATCTTAGGGTTTGATTGAAGAATCGATTTCGATGTCTCTGGAACGTTACCGATAAATTATGAATTTTGACGTTCTTCTTTTTTATTCTGATTAGGTTTGAGTTTACAAATAAACGATAATGGGAGCATTCGTATCGAGATTCTGGTTCATGCTCTTCCCAGCGACAGAGTATAAAATAGTGGTTGTGGGTTTGGATAATGCTGGTAAAACGACGACCCTCTACAAGCTCCATTTGGGTGAAGTTGTCACTACTCACCCTACTGTCGGAAGCAACGTCGAAGAGCTTGTCTACAAGAATATCCGTTTCGAGGTACCAAATCCGTGTTTCTTAATCTTGGGAGTTGAACTTTCGGGTTTTATTTTCGGATATAGAAGTTGTGATCTTTCCAGGACATGGATGTTGCTCTGTTTATGTTCCTGTCATGCCCAGTGTCATCAGAAGTTCGGTGTCCGAAAATCTTCGTATTTGTAGTTCATCTGCTTGTTTATCTTGAGCTCAAGCTTTCTTTTTTCATGGAGCCTTAGGTTAAAGCATCCGGGTTTCTCCTCGGTAGCTTTTAAAGCATGCAGCCTTGCAAGTTCTTGATGCACTTAGATACAACGGTGTTCAAGATATTGTGGGAGTTGAGTTAGTTTTGTGTGTTTGAAGGATTTCCCGGGCATAGATCAAAGATCTTAGTTTTTCAAAAGATTTGGTGGGCATATCTGCTCGAGATTGTCCCATGTTTCTCAATAATCGTCATATCTCTGTCTGAGTCCTAGGCTAAGAAATTTATTACTCAGTAAAATCGTAGTATATGGTTTCGGACAAGAGTAGAACATGATTTATATTCGGATACTGCTTGATCCAACTCTTTGTAATATATTTGCACTGGTGAGTCCATCGCTAAAAACTTATTCCTCGTGTAGAAAGCTACTCTGATTTCTGACTTTTGCCCATGAACAAAATGCAGTATTAAGCTAGATCTGATTTACATGTCGAAGAACTCTTTGCTGTGGCCTTATATTAAGATCACAGAATTCTACTACTTGAATGAGTTTCAAGTTTTGCATTTCTCATGATTTACCTCACTGAACAACGTTTCCTTCAGGTTTGGGATCTCGGTGGACAAGACAGGCTCAGAACATCATGGGCGACATACTACCGAGGAACACATGCTGTGATTGTGGTGATCGATAGCACAGACAGGGCCAGGATCTCCATCATGAAGGACGAACTCTTCAGGCTACTCGGGCATGATGATCTTCAGAGCTCGGTCATTCTCGTGTTTGCAAACAAACAGGATCTGAAAGATGCCATGACCCCAGCTGAGATAACTGATGCCCTTAATCTCCATAGCATCAAGAACCATGATTGGCACATCCAAGCAAGCTGTGCAGTCACGGGTGAAGGATTGTATGATGGGCTCGGTTGGATCGCCCAGAAGGTTACCGGTAAAGCCCCGAGTTAGAGAGCTGACAAGAACTTGATCTGAGAAACCAAGATTCTTGTTTTACTGCTCTGGTTATAGTCCATTCCATTCTCTCTTTTATGTATCAGGCTTCAACTGTTTGGCTACTCTGATTGAATTGTATGTTTTTGTCTATCAAAATCTAACCCAAGAAGGAAAGAGATGGTATTCTCTGGTATCATCAGTTCTTGTACTTCATGCAAATTTCAAGACATGTGGATCCAAGGTTCTCGTCCTTTTTTTTTCCATGTTTGGATCATCTCAAGGGCTTGATATAGAAGATTGAATGTAAGCAGATGACATGAATCCCTGTGGCTGTAAAAAATCTGCACAAGTAAATCATTTGAGGCCAATTACATCAAATCTTCTCTGCTCAGAACTCAAACAAGGTAAAAGAAAAAAAACTTTGGAAATCGCCGAGGAAACAATGTGAACAAACTGGAAACTTTCCGGGGAACAAAAATTGTTAAAGGGAGAAAACGTCGTCAAAGAATGGAGCATCCACAGTTTTTTGGTTCTTGAGGTCCTTCAAACCATCGATCCCACATCTGATTAACTGGACCTGTTGTTCTGCAAGTTGAATCACAAACTGCAAAATCAGAAAAAATCTACTGACAGTTTGGACATTGAGATTCCGAGAAACTGAAGAGAAAGGCCGAAGAGATTGAATTACTCGGGAAGAAGAGGGTCGGGTTTGTTGTCCACACTGTCTAAGAACCTGCATACACGAAGAAACGAGTTCATGATTACAGAAGGATATTCGTCTTGACGGGTGAAAACGAAAGCCGGGTTTTGCGTATGAGAAGTACTTACTCTTGGCACGACGTTGATGCTCTCTCCATCTTCTCGAGCTGCTCCATCTCTTCCTGTGCATTAAGGTACACATGGAAATCAGTGGGAAGATAAATGCTTTTTGCAGCCAGAACAAAATTTACAGAAGTGTGGCTATGGCTATGGCAAGGGGGAAAAAGCCAAACTTTTCTGGCATCATGAATCTTAGATGCCAAAAGACCAAGTATAAAGTTCATGAGTGTCAAAAATAAAAACACAAGTGATGCAATGCAAGGTTGAACCTCGGGATCAAGATGTATAAGTCTGCAAGTAGTGCATGTTTTCTTGTTTTGCTCCATTTTATCATCTAATAGTAGTGACCGTTTCTTCTACTAGCAAACATTTTCGTCAAGAACAAGATATTCTATCGATCCTCAACCGGGTTTTGCTTTGAGCTGTATACCGTACGTTAACGTATAATCATCAAAGACGTACCAAGGACGGTGTTTTGGAACCAAACCAGTCATTTTCCATGTTTCTGGTTTCGGTAATTCCTGATTGAGACACGGAGAACCGAAAGTATAGCTAAGCACACAAATGCTATTATAGGAAAAGATCACCGTCGTCTCCATTACAGTACAGAAAGTTGCCCAATTTCGGTTAAATCATAACCATCAAGGCTTTGGAGCTCTGAGATCTAATGCTATAGAGCTTCCAAGAACAGAAGTAATTAGAGAGGAGATAATCAAATGATTATAGAAAAGTTTGATCGACTTCACTAGCTTATGATATTTTTTGATGAAATTTCAAATGCAACCAGCTCTTGATGAACCTGGTCTGAAATTCTCTGGTTCGAGAAGTTGAAAGCCAGAGGGCATCAGAACGAGGTTGTTCAAGAAATGAGATTTCCTGAAAACACTTAGCATCCGAACTCATCGCCCAAAATCTAACAAATCGGTGACTTTCATCACCTGCTCAGAGAATCAAATCCAAAACCCTAAATCAAATCAAACCCTTGATTATTTCTTCAGGAAAGTTTAGACTTTTCACACGAGATCAATAGTATTTCATATATATACTATTCCCTCCAAAACCAGAGAACGGAACGAGAGCAAAGCGAATGGTTAATCCAACACTGTAATTCGGAGATATATCTACAAGGCCATGAAACAGCAAACCCAATCCAGATTATCAGATTATAAGCAAAACCAAATCAATCCCAAAAGGAAAAAAAACAGAGAAAAAAAGATCGGAGAATACCTCTAAGAATCTAGCTTCTTGTTCGAGCCGTTTGAGTTCAGCTTGTACCCGATGCTTGCCTCTCGTGTCAGCGACTCGCCCTGAAAGCTGACCCGACGACTCGGAACTACTCGGTTGCATCACGTATTGACCGACCACCAATCCGATTCGAACCCAAAAATAAAGCTCAACCCTTTTCTTGAAACATAAGGAAAAAAAGAGGGGGGGGGAGGGGGTTAAAGATTTACTCAGAAGAAAAGAACACCATTAGAGATAGGAATTCAGAAATCCTCATACCGGTCTGAACCAGAGACAAGGCTCGACAGAAAACAACAACATACGGATCTCTTGCGTTTTCAGATTGGTTATTACACCAGCAAGAGAGAGAGAGACTCTTCAGCTTATCAAAAAAGTTCTGAAAAAGTTTTCGAATTTTTTAGTTGGATGGCCTCGGCTTTGCCCTCTGATTACCGAAGGGGTTGATGAAAAGTTTTTGAGATTTTGAAAGAAAAGTCGAAGTGAAAAAAAGAAACACTTTTTAGTTCTTTACAAAAAAAAACACACTTTTTAGTTGTATTTGCTGTCTTCTGTGGAATTTGAAAGCAAATTTCTACAATTTTTGTTTTATAAATAATAATAATAATAATAATAATAATAATATTTTTGTTTTTGTCTCTTCCGGAAAGTCGCGTTGATTATGCAGACGCGGACTCGGCTTCGTGCACTCCAAACGTGGGCCTGCTTGAGCCCAATGGCAGAGTTGTAATTTCTAATCTTCTTTTCCTTATTTATGCACTGTAATATTTTCTTTCGCTGTGGTTATATATAAACTAATACAACGGACTTTTATTTTTCTAACACCGAGAAAAAAATAAAAAAAATTTCGGATTGATTATTTTGTATTTAGGTATTAAATTGGGATTTATTGTGGATTGATTCTTTTACATTTATTGGATTTTGAGTGGTAAACCACCTCCTCATGTTGTGGCCGATCAGCCAAAGACGACGAAAACAAAGCGCGAGTCAAAGGTGAGCGTGTGGTACACGCGCCATGTTCTAATACGTAGAACGCGTGGCGTGATTTCTATTTCTAGGTCTGATGTTTGACTCCTATGGGTGACACGTGTCAACACCACATTCCTTTTCCGGGTTTGCGGCTCCAACACGGCCTGGAAAAAAATGTTTCGTAGCCCATTTAAGGTAAAGGGCCAAATTGGGCCGCTTATGTCACTGATATGCCCATTTCTATAAATAATCTTGTTGGTTTTGGTATAAATAAAATTGATCACGAGATCTATGTGATACACTAGTTGTATATATAATTTATTTACCATATGCCATAAAAAAATTAAATTGGTTTTCTAAATATTTTAAAAAAATCTATAAAAAATATGTATATTTAGTATGATAGTTTACATTTTTTATGGGGTTTATTTTTTGAAAAATACAATATATATATGTTTTGAACTATTCCTTTTTTTCCCTTTTGAAAACATCTTCTTCTAGTTTTAAGCCTAAAGTTCAAATATTATTTATTTTTGGAAATTTAATGAGATTATGGTTCAAGATCTTATGGAGCTCCAGAATCTTATAATGATTTACCAAGCAAGAAAGGAATATTTCGTAAACCGGTTAATAAAGGAGGCGTATGATGCAAATATAAATCTTTCGGGGTTGAAACGTGAAATAACACAAATGTAGGACCTTCCTACGTGTCAGGTTAACATGATAAGATACCTGAAAAGGCCACGTGGCAGGCTGTTAGTTTTTAAAAAGTGGTTTGGGTGTCCGTAAAGAGGGCGACAAGCATAAAACTCACCTTCGATTACACGCAAAATTACTAACTTTACCACTCGAACCAAGAAATATTTTTAAGAAATTAATTATCAAAAAAAGAAAAAGAAACAAATACATAAAGAAGAGAACAAAGGAGTGTTACAGTACCTCGCTCCATTTCACCCGCTCATTCAGAACCGCAAAGGACTATTCCCGAGAAAAATCTTCAGAATCCCGACGAAGATAATGGCTTCCCGCCTCTGTGTTCCCACACGCGCCGAATGGATGATAGACCTGAAATATGTACAGCAGAAGCCACAATAAACTCTCTCGTGATCTCTCCGTCACCGGAGAACCGGAGGAATCGGAGAGGTAGGAGTGGCCCGAGGACGCTTAGGGTTTCGAATGACGGAGGTGAATCGTACCTCCACATGTGGAAGAACGCCGTCGATCGCGAGAAAAAGGAGAAGAACTTCCAGAGAATCTCCGAGAATCCGGGCGGCGACGACGGAGACGGCAGGAAGGGCGAAGGCGACTTGGAGAGGAAGAGGGTGGAATTCCAGAGGCTTCTGGGGGTTTCTCCGGGG